>NW_013676390.1:0-332 GCF_000517525.1 Limulus polyphemus
AACAATAGTAATCTCAGTTACGTTTCTAACAATAGTAATCTCAGTTACGTTTCTGACAATAGTAATCCCAGTTACGTTTCTGACAATAGTAATCCCAGTTACGTTTCCAACAATAGTAATCCCAGTTACGTTTCCAACAATAGTAATCCCAGTTACGTTTCTAACAATAGTAATCCCAGTTACGTTTCCAACAATAGTAATCCCAGTTACGTTTCCAACAATAGTAATCCCAGTTACGTTTCTAACAATAGTAATCCCAGTTACGTTTCCAACAATAGTAATCTCAGTTACGTTTCTGACAATAGTAATCCCAGTTACGTTTCTGACAATAG
>NW_013676390.1:1310-7513 GCF_000517525.1 Limulus polyphemus
ATAATAATATTTATTATCAAGATACTCTGGTAATAATGTTTATTATCAAGATACTCTGATAATAATGTTTATTATCAAGGTACACTGGTAAGTAATGTTTATTATCAAGGTACACTGGTAATAATGTTTATTATCAAGATACACTGGTAATAATGTTTATTATCAAGATACACTGGTAATAATATTTATTATCAAGATACACTGGTAATAATATATATTATCAAGATACACTGGTAATAATATTTATTATGAAGATACACTGGTAGTAATATTTATTATTGAGGTAGATTAATAGCAACATTTATTATCAAAATAAGCTGGTAATAATATGTAATTCCAAGATCAATATTACTACCAGTTTATCTCAATAAAAAATATTACTACCAATTTATTATGAAGATAAGCTTGTGTAATATGAAAGCATATCATGTGTTGTTGTTTTTTTTACTCTCTAAGTTCATATGTAAATGTTTTCGTAACTTCTGTGCATACAGAATGTGTTTACTCCGACACAGAAACTTGATGAAAGGAAAAAAATAAGTTCTTCTCACCCTAGTTACACAAGGAACTGAATCACTCTACTGAAGTGCAATAAACTCTCTGGCACGAAAGACAAATCTTTTCTGCCCTTGTACTATATAGAAATTGATTTACAATCACATGATTAATGTGCATGACATGAGCATATAGACTATTAAAATTGGCAGTGTGAAAGATAATGAACTTAATATAAACCAGAAACAATATAATATAATTGAAACTCAAAATAATGCCTCCGCTACCATTCCTTACTGTCGTCCTTAAGTCAAAGGATAATGCCTGTGGTCACAGCACCCGAATGCATTGGAGATATTCCATCTATCAGGTAAAATCCAAACGTCAATGTAAAACTTGTCAGCAACTAAGGAGAATCAGTTAAGGGTTAGGAGTTGATTGCTTAAACCTACAACGTCTCAACTCCAACTGCTTTTTGCTGTCTGTAGCTAGTTGTGGGAAGGTAGTTACCCTTAATGTTTAGAAATAGCTTTAGTGTAGAATTAAACCAACACGATAAAGGTTCTATAAAGTAAGACTCTGTAACCTTCACTCTTATAATTGATGTTATAAATAATAATATTCTTCTAGTAGAACTAAGCCACTATTAATTTATACAGAACTCCCAACCTCCACCCTTTTATTTGATATTATAAACGATGTTAATCAAAATAAAAGACACCGTTCAAGCAGAAACTGGGTTAGATGAGACAAGCCCACCTACCTGAAGTTGGTCTTTCAGGCCCCGAAGATGAAAGTAACAATTAGCTACTTAAACCAAGTAACTAACGCCCTCTAATAATGTATTCTCCATGAACTAGAGCTTAACCCTTAATATAGTTTCAAATTTATTAGAAAGTAAATAGAAAATTAGTAAACCAGTCCTGACAAACATTATTTTTCAGTTTATTTCTGAATAAATTAACATTATGCATAAAGGGATTTCTGTTACTACAAACTGTTACAAATCTTTTTAATTGGGATATAATTATCCCTTATAACAATACCGACGGGACAATGCTGTTATGGGTGGATAAACCAAGGATAGAAAATCAAATTCCCTTCTCTTATCAAAAATAGTCAACTGTATACTGCCTTCTGTTAAATGAATGTCTGTATCAAATAATGAACATGTTATTACTTTTTATTATTAGCTCTGTTGAGTATTTAATTCTTTGATCAAAATTTAGGTTATTGACTGAAATTAATTCGTTCGTGTAAGGAAAATTATACAAATATAAATGAAGGTTTAGTACCCGTTTGAAAAAGAAATATTCATAGAAAAACAGTTACAGATTGGCCATGTTTGAAGAGAAGTTAGTACCCATTCGAATACCCACTGTTTGTTTATATACTTCTTCATTAAAAGTGATATAACTATTGTATGTACAAAAACTAAGTATATTTTTACATTGATATTTGGTGAATCTATGTTTTCAAATAATTATTTCTTCATCTATAAATTTTTGAATAGGTCATTAAAGACCTTAATTAAATCTGTCAGATATATTTTAGTATATAATGTAGTTAAATCATAAGTAATAACAGAGTTGGTTATTTGTAAAGAGTTTAAATTGTTTAAGCAATCCGAAACCGAAATATTGTTTTTTTATTATTGAAAAATAATGGTTTGAAAATAAGAAACAGTAACTATTTTTTTTTCAAATACGACATCTAAAATATTAATTACTATAAAAACAGATTTAGTAACAGTATTTAAAGAGTTGGTAATAAACATGAACTTGATAGGAGTTCAGAATATAACTTCAGAATTGCATATAAAAGTGGTAGTTTGAGTATATTAATATTCCATTTTTAATGGCTTTCTTCAATTTAGTAATAACTATTTATATTTAAAGCATTTTTTAAAAACATATTTGTTGTATTAATTTCATTAGTTAATCGTTTGTTTGTAATTAAGCACAAAGCTACACAATGGATTATCTGTGCTCTGCTCACCACGGGTATCGAAACCCGGATTCTAGCATTGTAAGTCCGCAGAAATACTGCTGTGCCACTGGGGCACCTTTAGTTAATTGTTTGTGCATATTTGTTTTTTACATATAAAACCAAAATTACAACTGGTGTAATAATAAATTGTTTTTGAATTTCCTTAATTTTATTTTTAAAGCTATCAAAAATTATCAGTTTTATATTTAGACAAATTTAAAGTCGTTAATAGATTTTTTATGAAATTAATAAACAATCATTTCCATTCTGGGGAGAAACATTGGGGGGGAGGTATTGAGTTTTTTGTTTACTGATTTTGATAACAATCATTAACAATTTTTTTCCAATTCTTTCAAAATATCAGCTTTATTTGTTTTTTTTATGATTCTAAATTTAGTTTATTTTTCTAAAATTGACCTTAATTCTTTATCTTTTATATCTAACTCACCTGTAATAACATGATTATGAAAACAGTCAATAAATTCACTGTTAATACGATTACAAGCCAAATTATTAACTTGTTTTGGATTTAATTCCTGAAAAAAATAAATTTATAATTAAAGAGAAGAGGTCCTATACGTTTATTATATTTAAAACTGACTATAGGTTATAAAGACTTGATAGGGAATATTTCTTCCTGAATGCTTTTATGAACTAAATAAAGTTAAATCATCATGTACTTTTGTTTGAAATCTAGTACCATATAAAGAAATATATGTTTTTACATTGGGAAAGTATATGTATTTAATTTAGATTATTCATGTTTAGTTGAAAAGTGATATTTGTATGTTTTTGTTACGGATTCTCAGTAAAACTGATATTCTAGTGTTTTCTTATTCGTATCCACAGGTGAATCATGTTAATATTTTGGTTATATACACACACAGGATCTCTCAGTTTTATTCTGAATAATGCAGAATACAGGAGAACTCAGTTTAGATTATCCTCAGAGATTCAGCTGAACACTCCTGTTCTAGATAAAGGAAGCATCACATCACTAAGTGATTAAGAATTAAGATCTCTGTAGTAAAGGACCTAGTGTTTCTTTTCGAATCTCCTGTTATTCGGAGGCGCCCAACCGTTATACTCTGAAGGAAATCGTTTGTTTGTTTGTTTGAAGTTAAGCACAAAGCTACACAATGGGCCCACCACGGGTATCGAAACCCGGTTTTTAGCGTTGTAAGTTCGCAGACATACCTCTGTGCCACTGGGGGAGGGGGGCACAGGAAGATTATTGTATAAGTGGAAAAACCTGGAAGCTTATAATGTAATTCCAAGCGAACAAAGAAGACCACGAACATAACAGATATAACGTAATAAAAAAAAGGCACGACTTTGATTTTTTAGTATCAGTTAGAAATAAAGTCGTTAAGACAGAAACGACTTACCTAACTAGTTTAATACGTAAAAAAAATCACGTTTTTTTTATACCACAATTAAGAATACATTCACTTTCTACAACTATACACATTTTGTTATTTCGTGTGGTATTCACTGCTTAGTTCTACTCTTTATTTAGCATCCACCTCTTGATTTCACTAAAATTAGCTGTTTAGTCCAGTCAGTTAAACATGGTAAACACGAATCTGGAGAGATCATTACGTTCCTATTTCTGGCAAGAGCTGGTTGGGTCATCCTGAAATGAAAGCATGTGTTCTTTAGCCGTCTGTCTAAATGATTCCCTGTTACTCGCTAGTTCGATCTTTATTGAGACTTCCAGAGGGAGGATGTGTTCCGAGTGAGTTTGTGTTTTTAGCTAACTCTAAATTACAATTTTTGGTAAAATAACAATAAAGCCAAACTTTATCAAATATATTTTTTGGAAGATAACTTTAATTTTGTAAAATTAAATATAACTTAGTGGTCTTAAAGAAAATGTTTATAAGCTCGAATAACCTCAATTTGTTTTGTATGTTAATAATCCAAAGGCTAAAAAATACTTTAAATTTAGTCTTTATGTTTTAAAAGCAAAGTCGTTTAGCCCAGGATATTTAACTGCAATTAAAAAATGGATAATTAATTTTGACCGATCATGGCCGCCAGGTGGTTAAGACACTCGACTCGCAATCTGAGGGTCGCGGGTTCGAATCTCTGTCACACCAAACATGCTCGCCCTTTCAGCCGTGGGGGTGTTATAATGTAACGGTCAATCCAACTTTTCGTTGGTAAAAGAGTAGCCCAAGAGTTGGTGGTGGGTGGTGATGACTAGCTGCCTTCCCTCTAGTCTTACACTGCTAAATTAGGGACGGCTAGCGCAGATAGCCCTCGTGTAGCTTTGCGCGAAATTCAAAAATAAATAAACTATATACACACGTTTCGAAAAATGAACTTTACAAAATTAGATCTCAAATTATACATATATAGAACGTAAAGTCAACAGTTCAAAGTGTCACAGTCAACAGTGTCTGTAACAAAAACATTTGGTTGGTTTGTCGAATTTCGCGTAAAACTACACGAGGGCTATCTGTGCTAGCCGTCCCTAACTTAGCAGTGTAAGACTAGATGGAAGACAGCTAGTCTACATCACCCACCGCCAACTCTTGAGCTACTCTTTTCATTTAGAAAGTAATATAATTTCTAACGTCTTACTCTGAAACTAACAGTAATAAGATAATAAGTATTATCTTTAGCACCAACTGTATGTAATAAGATTGATTTAAATTGTCTTTGTAATATCTTTAGCACCAACTGTATGTAATAAGATTGATTTAAATTGTCTTTGTAATATCTTTAGCTGTATATAGTACTGAACGAATAGCCGTAATATTTTGCGAAAAGTTTTGAAATGCCATTTTAAAACACCTTTGATTCTAATGGTTTAATTAAGAAGATTAAGTGAGAAAAAAAAATACCTACCGCCGGTTGTACTTTTATTAAGCCTAAAACAAAAAAGTTTCGTTGCCTCCACCAGCTTGGGCCTAGCATGGCCTGGTGGCTGGGGCGCTCGACTAGCAATCTAAGAGTCGCGGGTTCGAATCCCCGTCACCGAACAAGTTGGGCCTTTCAACCGTGGGGGGGCGTTATATTGTGACGGTCAATCTCACTATTCGTTGGTGAAAAGAGTAAATGAAGAGTTGGCGGTGGGTGGTGTTGAATAACTGCCTTCCCTCTAGTATATCATTGCTAAATTAGAGACGGTCAGCTTTGGGAGAAATTAAAAACAAATCAAACCAATACACTAGCTTAGAAATTCAACACTACTGCATATACGAGTATACGGGTAACAGTTGTGTTCGTGTACACTACTACATACGGGTAACAGTTGTGTTCGTGTACACTACTAGAGTATACGGGTAACAGTTGTGTTCGTGTACACTACTAGAGTATACGGGTAACAGTTGTGTTCGTGTACACTACTAGAGTATACGGGTAACAGTTGTGTTCGTGTACACTACTAGAGTATACGGGTAACAGTTGTGTTCGTGTACACTACTAGAGTATACGGGTAACAGTTGTGTTCGTGTACACTACTAGAGTATACGGGTAACAGTTGTGTTCGTGTACACTACTAGAGTATACGGGTAACAGTTGTGTTCGTGTACACTACTAGAGTATACGGGTAACAGTTGTGTTCGTGTACACTACTAGAGTATACGGGTAACAGTTGTGTTCGTGTACACTACTACATACGTGTAACAGTTGTGTTCGTGTACACTACTACATACGTGTAACAGTTGTGTTCGTGTACACTACTACATACGTGTAACAGTTGTGTTCGA
>NW_013676390.1:8082-9357 GCF_000517525.1 Limulus polyphemus
CATATACGAGTATACGTGTAACAGTTGTGTTCATGTACACTACTACATATACGAGTATACGTGTAACAGTTGTGTTCGTGTACACTACTACATATACGAGTATACGTGTAACAGTTGTGTTCATGTACACTACTACATATACGAGTATACGTGTAACAGTTGTGTTCATGTATACTACTACATATACGAGTATACGTGTAACAGTTGTGTTCATGTATACTACTACATATACGAGTATACGTGTAACAGTTGTGTTCGTGTACATATGAAACGAACGTTGTTCTATGTATTTATTAACTCGTGTTTCTATAGCATCTCATTCCCAAGTTCTGATGTCTAGTTATTGTTTGAGATAGTGTGCAAAAACAACCAAATTAAGCAAACTGGAAACGAAGAATGAGACGTGTCGTGTATTTTACCATCACATGTGGCACATTTAACACAATTCGTTTGGTTGGTTGAATTTCGCGCAAAGATACTCCAAAGATATTTACCCTAGACGTCTCTAATTTAGAAGAGATAGATTTATAGATGGAAAGCAGTTAGTCGACGTCACCCACCGCCAACTACTGGGTGTGACCGTCACATTTTAACGTCCCCCTGGCTTAAAGAACGAGCACGTTCGGTGCAGTATTCGATCCGCCAACCCTCAGATTGCGAGTCGAGCGTCCTAACCACGTCCATATAAAAAACAGTATGGTGATTATATAACGAGATCTTCTCTAAATTTTCAAAAACAGCTTTCAGCAGCGAATGAGTTTTTGTTTTTGTTTGTTTCTTTGTTGTAAAATACAAAGCTACACATTGAACTGTCGTTCTGCCGACCGGGGAAATGGAAACCAAGAATTTAGCGCTATAAACCTAGCGACTTATGTCTGAGCCACCGAGGGCAATTTTTAGACTATGTTGAAAGAGAAGTCACATTTTATTAGCCGCGACATAGAGGCTCATCGATTGGTTGTTTGTTTGTTGTTGTTTTTTCAAGTACAAAACTTTAGCTCGTAATTCCTTCACATGGCCAGGTGGCGCATGACTCGCAATCTGCGGGTCGCGTGTTCAAATCCCACCAAACATGTTCGCCCCTTCAGCCGTGGGGTGTTCTAATATGACGGTTAATCCCACTATTCGTTGGTAAAAGATTAGCCCAAGAGTTGGCGGTGATTAGTGATGACTAGCTGCCTTCCCTCTAGTCATACACTACTAAATTAGGTACTGCTAGCGCAGATAGCCCTCGAGAGGCTTTGCGCAAAATGAAAAAAACAGCAAACAAACTGT
>NW_013676390.1:9736-11446 GCF_000517525.1 Limulus polyphemus
ACACAACAAACTGTGTTTCAGCTATATGTTTCATGTAAAACACAAGCAAACTGTGTTTCAGCTATATGTTTCATGTAAAACACAAGCAAACTGTGTTTCAGCTATATGTTTCATGTAAAACACAAGCAAACTGTGTTTCAGCTATATGTTTCATGTAAAACACAAGCAAACTGTGTTTCAGCTATATGTTTCATGTAAAACACAAGCAAACTGTGTTTCAACTATATGTTTAATGTACTGTGTTATATGTTTAATGTATTTAACACAAAAGTTCGAAACCCGAAAGGTGGACCTTTTTGTTAAACTGATTTATTGAACCTACGTACTTTCTTTTCATTTTTTGTATTTGGTTTTAGTTTCGTTTGTTTTTCTTTAACTGCAAACCTATGCAATGGTTTGTCTGTGGTATGCCCTTCACGGGTATCGAAACCTAAGTCTTAGCGATATAAGCCTTCAGACTTACTGCTGTGCCACTCAGTAAGGGGGGGGGGGATATTCATTTGCGAGGAATTTATGAAAATATGTCTAAAATTCATTTACAGCATGTGCAAAAACCAATTTATCTAATAGAAATGGATATTAAAACGTAAACAGAATTTGATTTTTTGTGTGTGTGTGTGTGTGTGTGTGTGTGTGTGCGTCAATCTTCTCAAGTTAGACTCCGTGAGCCTGTATGATAATCTTAACGCTTGTTTTATAGCTATCTGTCGAGTCTACAGCATGGAATCGAACGCTGGATTTTAGCGTTGTAACTCCGTAAATTTACTCACCAAATTTGTTTAGCTTATCGCGCATTATTAGTTCAATACTCTATACATTAATCCATACATTAATTACTTTGGGTCTAAATAAAAAAAAAAATCATTTAATATATTCTTGTATTCTTTATTTGACACATCTATTACCAATCATTAAGTTACACAGATCGCTAGTTAATTATAACACGTATTGTCGTCTCTCCATAATCCCCTTCTTTTTTGTAAATTGATATAAAGCTGCGTCTTTGAGATAGAATATAAGTATCATAGCAACGGAAACCTTTTCTTATTAGTGGGACAACAGGTGTAGAAAGAAAAAAGTATTGTGCTTCATTATAGAAAAAAAAGAAACTGAAACCAAGAAGGATGTGTTGTAGAAAAACAAACATTCAGGAAAAAAAGATCGACTCGCACCAAACGACAAACTTACATTAATCGCACAATATGAAGAGGTTCTATTTAAAATATAATTAAACATTTATTGTAGATAAGAAAATTAATAGGCCTTATACGCTTTATCACATTGAGTCATTGCATTTAATCGTCTAACACTTCAGTTTTTTAAACAAAAGTCAATATACTGGAAACCAAAATTATCATTAGGACAAAGAAAAGTGCCACCCCCACCCCCACCCCCCCCGGTAGCTCGGCGATAAATTTGAGAACTTGTATCGCTAAATACCAGATTTCATTGTGTAGCTTTGCACTTAACAACAAACAAATAAAGCGGGTTGATATTGCCAGGTAACAGATTTCCATGCTAGTTTGAAACTACTTAATGCTTCACCCACCCCTTTTACCGGAAGTGACGTATGACTCTCGCCAAAGTTGTTCTGATTGGTTGGTTTGAGAGAAATAACTCACCATTGGTGATCAACATAAATCATAATTTAATTTACAAAATACCATTGAAATAAACAAAGAAAAATAGAAATAATTATTCTAAGATATA
>NW_013676390.1:12146-15898 GCF_000517525.1 Limulus polyphemus
CAATACTCACACATAATTTATTACTAATGACAATACTCACACATAATTTATTACTAATGATAATTCTCACACATAATTTGCTCTTAAATGTAAACTATTGACTTTTCCCTTCACAAACAAATAACAGGACTGGGAGATCTTAGATTGCGGAGCTAGGGAACCGGGTTCGAATCCCCGTGCTTCAAGCTGTGGGTGCGTTATAAGAGTAACAGGAAACCCCTTCGCGAGGATGGTTGGCGGTAGTGTATCGCTGATTGGCTGCCTTCCTTCTGGTCAGTAGTTGAAAATTAGTGACGGCGGAAGATAACCTATGTAGCTTTGTCAAAAATACAAACAAGTCCCTGTTTAGGAGTAATAATCAAACGAACTTACGAAATGTAAATTACACCAAGAACGTAATATTAAATTAACCCTTGTATTACTATCACGACATATAGGAACTTCAAAGTAACACTGCTTAAAATAAATGCATATTTAATTAGTATGCCACGAGCTTTTGTTCTTGTTATTTCTGTCATGCCTTACCGATCCACACATCGGTATGTAGGGAGGGCCAGGTTCAGTGACCTCTTCCGCCCTCCTGCACTTGATTAATAACTGGTCAATATCCAGTTAGTCACTACAAGATGGTCAGAGTTTAGTTAGTCCACGCTTTCACTCTGACCCCATTCAGGGCCATGTTCATGTATGTAATTATATTCATTCAGTTGTGTTAAAGTTCACACTACACGAACATTGTTCACATTTTTCAATAAGTTGTGTTTAATACACTATCTCTTAATTCGGTTGTGTTAAAGTTCACACTACACGAACATTGTTCACATTTTTCAATAAGTTGTGTTAAATACACTATCTCTTAATTCGGTTGTGTTAAAGTTCACACTACACGAACATTGTTCACATTTTCAATAAGTTGTGTTAAATACATCATCTTTTAATTCGGTTGTGTTAAAGTTCACACTACACGAACATTGTTCACATTTTTCAATAAGTTGTGTTAAATACACTATCTCTTAATTCGGTTGTGTTAAAGTTCACACTACACGAACATTGTTCACATTTTCAATAATTTTAAATTTTCGCAAGAGCACTCACATATAAAACATTTTTAATACTTTCATAGCAAATTAAAACTATTGTCTAGCTTCAGGTGGCCTTATTTTATTATTTTTTTCTTATATAAATATATATAAAGGGGAGAGGTACTTAGGACTATTTTCATCATGTATCCAGAAGTTCACATAGCAGATCATTCTTTTCCTAATTTTTCGCGAAGCCCCCCTCCCCCCAATGGCACACCGGTATGTCTGCAGACTTACAACGCTAGAAACCGGGTTCCGATACCCGTGGTGGGCATGTCGAGGAAGTTGATCTGTGTACCCTGTAGTGTTTGAAGTTTGGTTATCCATGCTGGTGCTGCATATTCTATTACTGGTCGTATGGATGTTTTGTATATGTTGACTATATTTCCCAGTGTTCCTCCGTTATTTTTACCTCTTAGACTCCTTGCATAATACGGTGCAGAACTTTGGTTCTTATATTGTTTATGTGTTCAATTCATGTTAATTTTGTGTCATATGTTAGTCCTAAGAATTTAGCTGATGTTTTTGTCTGGAAAAGTGCTCCATTCATATAGAGTTCTGGAGGTTCTTTTTTCTGCTTGGTTAGTTTAGCGAAAACAACTGGTTGTGTTTTGGATACATTGATTTTAATCCGATATATTTGTCAGTATTCTGTTTAAATGTGGTTGGATATTTGTGGCTGTAATAGACGGATCTTTTTCAAAACTGCTACATCATCTGCGAACTGCGATAAATACCCACGGGTTTGGAACAGTTAGGGGCATGTTGCTAAAGTACAGGATGAATAGTCATGGTTTGGTACATTTAGGGGCATGTTGCTAAAGTACAGAATGAATAGTCATGGTTTGGAACAGTTAGGGGCATGTTGTTAACATACAGGATGAATAGTCATGGTTCGGTACATTTAGGGGCATGTTGTTAACATACAGGATGAATACACGTGGTTTGGATCATTTAGGAGCATGTTGTTAACACACAGGATGAATACACGTGGTTTGGATCATTTAGGAGCATGTTGTTAACACACAGGATGAATAGTCATGGTTTGGATCATTTAGGGGCATGTTGTTAACGTACAGGATGAATAGTCATGGTTTGGATCATTTAGGGGCATGTTGTTAACGTACAGGATGAATAGTCATGGTTTGGATCATTTAGGAGCATGTTGTTAACGTACAGGATGAATAGTCATGGTTTGGATCATTTAGGGGCATGTTGTAACGTACAGGATGAATACACGTGGTTTGGATCATTTAGGAGCATGTTGTTAACGTACAGGATGAATAGTATAGGGCTAACTACTACTCCTTGTGGGATACCTGCCACAGAAACAATTTTTTGTTTGTTAAGCACAAAGCCACCACGAGTATCAAAACCCGGATTCTAGCGTTGTAAGTCCGCAGACATACCGCTGTTCCACTGGGGGGGGGGGCTCCTCAGGAACAAAATATTTCGAGAATGTTCCATCTACATTTATTTTATATATCCTATTTTCCAGAAAGTTGGATAGCCAGCGAATAATACCACGCGGTAGTTCCATTTCTGACATATGGAACCTTAGGTCATTATGCCATACAGTGTCGAATGTGTTTTCGATATCGAGAAAACATACGACAGTCCATTGTTCTTTGTTAAAGCTGTCTACTATTGATTCTGTGAGACTGACTAGATGGTCAGTTGTCTGTCTGTATTTTCTGAATCCGTTTTGTACTTCAGATAATTTTGAAGTTATCTCCAGGAAGGAGTTTAGTCTGCTACTGATTCTAGTATTTTTCCTACTTTGCTGGTCAGGCTGGTCAGGCGGTAATCTGTTTGGTTTATTGGCTGGCCTCCCCTCTTTATGGAACATAAAAATATTCGTTTGCTTCCAAGAAACTGGGATGTATCTTGATTTTAATGACAGGTTAAAAAGTGGTGTGAGGTGTTCAAGCAATTTCCTAGTGCCTTTTTAAAGGTGGATGGCTTTCGTGCCATTTTCTATTGGAGCTTTGTTTTCTGTTACTTTTACTGCCTGTTGAACTTCTGTTATTATTATTATTTAGTCACATTTTCTGTTGTATTATAGTAATTTATTTTGTCATTTCTGTTATTTATATTTATTGGGAAAAGTGGCTTATACATTTATTTGTTTTTTGCTACAAATTGTTTTACTTTGATATAGATTTGTTTGTTTTTGAATTTCGCGCAAAGCTTCTCGAGTGCTATCTGCGCTAGCCGTCCCTAATTTAGCAGTGTAAGACTAGAGGGAAGGCAGCTAGTCATCACCACCCACCGCCAATTCTTGGGCTATTGTCTTACCAACGAATTGACCGTCACATTATAACGCCCCCACGGCTGAGAGGGCGAGCATGTTTGATGTGACGGGGATTCGAACCCGCGATCCTCAGATTGCGACTCGAGCGCCCTAACCACCTGGCCATGCAGGGCCGTCCTAAAAGATGGATATATATTATATTTCTTTGGTGCGTGTATAATTCTTAACTTTAAACAAGAGAGAATCCTCAATAGTCGCGGCACTTGAAATTATTTTAGTCAGGATTAGAGTAACTTAATCTACGAAACCTTTTCCTTTCCCCCCCTCTTTTTTATTAGCTGTCAAGAGTTGACAGAGCTATGAGCTAAAAGTTTGTACTTGAAAAAAAAAGAACCAGAACAAAAACAGAGCTGTTC
>NW_013676390.1:16498-18766 GCF_000517525.1 Limulus polyphemus
GTTCTTTGAGCCGCGGTTAAAACCTGGACTCCATAACAAAAACAGAGCTGTTCTATGAGCCGCGGCTAAAACCTGGACTCCATAACAAAAACAGAGCTGTTCTTTGAGCCGCGGTTAAAACCTGGACTCAATAACAAAAACAGAGCTGTTCTTTGAGCCGCGGTTAAAACCTGGACTCGATAACAAAAACAGAGCTGTTCTATGAGCCGCGGCTAAAACCTGGACTCAATAACAAAAACAGAGCTGTTCTATGAGCCGCGGTTAAAACCAGGACTCAATAAATTGGAGAAACATTTAAATGTTGAAAAATAATTTTTTAACACTTAATAACAGGTTCGTGTTTTTTTAGTGTATCGTTTTTAACTGTTGTAAAATATAATGAAGTAACGTTTTCTTTAGCATTTACTATTTTTTCTGACTTTTTCGCTGGGTCAGTGGTAAGTTTACGAACTTACAATGCTAAAATCTGGGGTTTGATTCCCCGCTGCAAACAATAGGTTTGTTTGTTTGTTTGTTTTTGAATTTCGCGCAAAGCTACACGAGGGCTATCTGTGCTAGCCGTCCCTAATTTAGCAGTGTAAGACTAGAGGGAAGACAGCTAGTCATCACCATCCACCGCCAACTCTTGGGCTACTCTTTTACCAACGAATAGTGGGATTGACCGTCACATTATAACGCCCCCACGGCTGAAAGGGCGAGCATGTTTGGTGTGACGGGGACTCGAACCCGCGACCCTCGGATTGCGAGTCGAGCGCCCTAACCACCTGGCCATGCTGGGCCAGATAGTCCATTGTGTAGCTTTGCACTAAGAAAACAACAATATCCGACTTTTCTCATGAGCTGGTTGCAGAGAGAGAAAACAAAAAATAATTAAGTAGTCAATCTATGTTGGAACCATTATATTATATTTACGAACAAAATGGAAAAGATATTTTCGAAAATTTTACCAGTACTCAAATCATTAAGCTTAGGTTGTTGTGCTGAAGTAATTTTCATTGTTTCTCTCGAGATTCTGTAAGTGATGGGCTGGGCGTGGCCTAGTAGTTAGTTTCGAACTCCGGATTCGAAGGTCCACGATTTCGGGACATGATGTCGCTCAATAAGTTCTGTACTTTCAGCTGTTGGCGCGTTATAAGAGTGACAATCAATCCCGTCATTTGGTTCAAAGAGTCGTAGAAAACTCTTGTGGCGGCAGGTGCTGCTGGCTAGCTGCCTTTCCTCTGTTAAGTAGCTCATAAATTAGAGGCAACTATAAGTGAATCATGGGTTTGAGTCCTAGCCGTTTCTGACGATGGATTGATTGTAGCTCTAGTTTAGCCTCCACGTTTTGTTCCATACGTCACTTATATAATTCTCATTTCCCGCCAAGGAAGTGGAGAGACATTAACTTTATGATAGACGCGAAGTAAATCTGAGTAATGAGAGACTTTTTCTGGAAATAACTGGTTGTAAATACAGCTCCTAAATCACTTTAAGTGGGTTGCAAGACAATTCAAAGGACTTCCTAATCCCTCTGCAATAAATATGTCAGATTTAAATTCTCTTTGTAGGTTGTTGGAAAATTAGGATATTGAGTTGAAAAATTTTATTAGCAGAGCTTCGTAATAACGTTATATTATTAACAAAAAAATTGTTGTTTTTTTCTGCTTTGTAGAAATAATTTTCTGCCCAATAATTTACTATTGTTACGGAAATGTCCCCGTTTGTTTATTGTCTCAAGTTAGAATAGCTAAAAACCAGTTTAATTAAATACTGCTATGAAAATAATAATACTGACTGTGGTCACACCTCTTTTGTTATTAAAACTACGTGTTCTCATATTCGTAATCACCTCCGCCACTGAAGCTTGACGTTTTCACACCTGTGTGTGATATTACGTTTTCACACCTGTGTGTGATATTATGTTTTCACACCTGTGTGTCGGCAAGATTTCTTGAAAACGGCTGAACGGATTCGGACGAAAGTTAATATAAACTTGGACTACGACCCAACTTAGAAGTAATTAAATTTTAGAGAGGTCAGAGTCACAGCAAGGTCACAAATATCCTAAAATCCCTATGTGTTAACATGGAGACCGATTTTTTTTCACACTATTTTGGCTCTATAACTCCGTCAAAAATGATCGGATTTTGATGGAATTTGGTGGACATTTGTAGAATATTATTCCTCATTGTCCTCCCAAAAAAATGGTCCGTGTCCGTTGATAAGGACGGACATACGGACACATTTTCGTATTTTTTTGCCCCTCTAGTTAGATAATCCAATTAT
>NW_013676391.1:0-4172 GCF_000517525.1 Limulus polyphemus
AAGTAGGGATGGCACAGACCTAGCACACTCATGTAGGGATGGCACAGACCTAGCACTCTCTATTTTGGGATGGCACAGACCTTAGCACTCTCTATGTAGGGATGGCACAAACCTTAGCACTCTCTATGTAGGGATGGCATAGACCTAGCACTCTCTATGTAGGGATGGCACAGACCTAACACTCTCTATGTAAAGATGGCACAGACCTTGGCACTTTCTATGTAGGGATGACCCAGACCTAGCACTCTCTATGTAGGGATGGCACAGACGCCCGTACTAAAGTCATCTAGAGTTTCTTCTACAGGAATCAGATATGAAGGAAATAAAAAATCATAATTCTAGTGTAAATGACGTTATTACCCCTTGAATTTAACTTTCTTATAGAAATCTCGTGTTCCGTTATAAAGTTTAAGTACAGGTTGAAACAGAAATTACCAACTAATAACAGATGAGCATTAGATAATTTTAACATATAGGATACTCAATGCTTTGTGCTTTATACAATCGGTGTCTTTAGGGAGTCAACCCTTATATTATGTACTAGCTGGAGTACCTGTCCGTTGGACGAATGAAAATATATGCTTTTTGCGTGGGCCTTAAGTTTTTACGTGGTTATATGTAAATAATGTCCCTTATTTCACGATGCACGTTTTTTACAGTGAGTTGTGCTTGGTTAAAACGTTTGTTCGATAGTGACTGATTTTAAAATTAAGTGCTTGATATTATTTCAAAAAGTTGCATAAAGGTGTTTTTTATGCGGTTTAATATAGCAATGATATTTTTAAAACATTATTCTTCGACACAGACGTACTAAACTAAGGAGGTTAATATTTTGTATTATACAGTATATTTTATGATGTTACATCATGGCGTTGAATGTTTCTCTTCTGGGATAGTAATCTGGATTCAAAGATGGTGTATTCTAAAAAGTTAACGTTTCATAAATATTTTAACATATTTCAAATGACTGTGGTATTATTAATGATCATGATATTATTTGTTACAAATGTTGGAATGTAGGCACATTGTATATTTCTCCTGCTAAGCGTTAGTCATCTCTCTACTGAATATTCTAAATAATGAACAAAAAATTCGCGTTTAATGTTCTCTTTACAGAAAGCTATAATTAATTAACATGAAAGAATAAGACAAACAAATTCACACATTAATCTTCCCCCTACGGGTGTTTATACATATTTGGAACAAAACCTTAGTGTTTGAATACAATCTTAGTTTTCATCATTATACCTCTCCTTTAGTTATCTTTAGAATATTACTTTTATGGCTATTTTATAACAGAGTAACGTTTTGCCAGTGAGGAAGCCAGTAATGTACGGATTTTATTCTCCATGTAAAGTCGAGACGGCTTAGTCTGCTATGTTATCAACAGCCAGATCAAATGATAGGTCCACTTTTATCCCTACTTTTTTTATTCCTTTGTTTTTCAAATTCCGTAGCCAGCCCTAGATAGCTTTTATATTTAGCGATACTTTTTTTCCCTTATACTTGTTTGTTTATTTTTTCTATTAGATGGCGTATGTGAGTTACTAGGTTATAGAGTGCATTCAAAAGCTTTATACATTTACATAGAATAATAATAAAATAAATAGTCAAAGATCGTGAAAACTATTTTGCTCTATTGAATGATGATAAAATTTTAGTTACTGCTAGAATTAAGTAGGCATTAGACCTATTGAAGAAAGATGATGATGAACGAAAATAAGAAATCTCGGTTTTGGCAATTTGCCAGTTTTCATCTTTGGAACGCTCTGGATAGTTGAAAAGCGGCATATACACAAGAGATAGAGCGACTATGCCAAGTAGCTTTTCATATCTAGCTTCTGATGACCTGTATGTGTATGAATATTTTTTTTACTCCTTCACTTCATCTATATAAATAAACGTCAATATGTGCGCATCTGTTCCTTATAGATTTCCACATTTCTAGATCAGTCAGCACCAAACTTGACACAGTGACACAGGATGACACGAGGAAGGTCATGGGGGTGGGGGTGGATTCCTTTGTAATTTCATAAAAATTCCTAATGTTGTATATCCCCTAGTATTAGAATGTAACTAATATTGTTAGAATTCTTGAAAACAGTATGTCTTTCTTTTCAATATTGTTCCCTTTATGTATTTATATTGCATTTTTAGTGTTTATTATGTTAAAAAAAGAAATAGAACCACATCTTTCTATCCTTTGTTACAAACGAGTTTTTAAGTTTGATTTGCCACTTCTCGTTTCCATTTTTTTTGTCCCACCCTCTGACACCAATTTGTTACGTCTCTGTTCGTTAGTTAATTTCCGTAAAAATTCTTTCCGAAGAAACTTTAGCGATACAAATCCTTTCTTAAATAAAACTGGTTTATTCCTTCTGAATACAACTTTGCAATATGCTTAATTTCCACAGTCACGCTATAACAAACGCCATAATTCACAACGAACGACTCACGTGCTCGACTGAATTGTCAGTCTTCTTCAGTCTCATGAAAGTGTCAAACTAGTTTCTCTAATATCAGACTTCTGACGGTTTGTTCCGTTTACTGTGGTTTTTCATTGGTATCAGGTTTGTTGGCTTTTTGATACAAACCACGAGACTGACTTTTAGTCCCAAAACATGTTTTTTATAAAAAATTTCTTTGGTATTCTTATGACTCCCCAAATAGTGCATACTTCCAACTCACAATGAATTTTGTTAACTCGTCATAATTCTTGGAACGAAAACCAAAACTAATTCAATAATTCGTTATGATTGAAGATGGTAAGTTGGCAGTCTGTTTGCATGTATTTTTCCTCATCTTTTTCAGATCAAAGTCCCACCAGGAATCTCTGATTTCCTTGCTAATTGCTTTTATGGAATTCTTTTTCTGTCTCTAATGAAGTTAATCTAAACTTTCTCATAGTTTTCTCCCTCGTCTGTTTATGTTGATAAAGTAGACAATTAATTCCCAATACCGCCTAGAATGCATTTTAGTTTATACTTGACATATACATTTCCTTTCTTGGTCAAGCATTGTTGTGTAACTTTTCTTATGTATTCGCTAAATGTGCACAGCTTTTCTTCATATTGCATGTATGTACGTCATACATGGAATTTTATGAAATTATATTTTTCATTTCTTGAAGCATTTGAAAATGTCGTAAATGCCTCGAAATTCCACAAATGCTTCATGTGAAGGAAAGAGAATAGACTTCATCACTTTCTTCCAGTTGTTCTTTTTTTTCTGTTTATGATCACAAATGAAACATATATGATTAAATTATTGTAAAGCAAAATCTTTCTATTTAGGTAGAAGAACGAAAAGAGATCAAGTGGAACATTTTTATTCATAATGCATATTTTGTTGTGCTTAATATGAAACAAAAAAAAATAATTGTATTTATATTATTTGATTTTCTGTTTAAAAAAATGTCAACAGAAAAAACAGAATATATTCAATGTGTAGCAGTAATGTACTTATATCAACGCTGATGCCTTTTCAGACTTGTTCCCTTATGTTATAGAAGATGATATTGAACATAGTCCAAATCATAGTAAAATATGACCCAAATCGTCTGATGAAAATCACAATTTCTATATAAGTATTAGCATCAACATAAAATGCCCGTTTCGGTACTATTATTTACTTCAGTTTCAACTAAGACAAAATTCAATTAAAATTCGAATTTACCTTCGCTGGACCAGCAGTAAGCTTAGAAGCTTATATAACTAAACAACAATCAAACACATATACAACATTTGCATGATGTTTGTTGTGCGTGTTTCTCTAAAGAAACACATACTTCTGCTAATGTAAATATTTTTTTTTATGAATTATCGTGAAAAAAGCATAACAACTGCTGTAATCTCTCTTCTTGTTTCTTTTCTTTTTCCTCCAACAACTGCTGTAATCTCTCTTCTTGTTTCTTTTCTCGTTCTTCTTGTTTCTTTTGCTGTTCTTGTATTGCTGCCATCAAATCTGCTAAGCTGTAAGAGGAAAAGAAAAGAAACAAGAAGAACGAGAACATAAACAAGAAGAGAGACTGCAGCAGTGGCAACTGGAACAAGAAAGGAAACAAGAAGTACAAATGGAAAGCCATGGACCTAATCAGCCTCAAACAACAGAAAGCCCCTTCCAGACCCTGCAGCTAAACCCTAATACAGACATCTTCAGTCCTGTCAGAAGTC
>NW_013676391.1:5132-10174 GCF_000517525.1 Limulus polyphemus
GTCTGTGCCATCCCTACATAGAGAGTGCTAGGTCTGTGCCATCCCTACATAGAGAGTGCTAGGTCTGTGCCATCCCTACTATATATATATATATAATTGTCTTATCAAATGTTAGAAACCCCGAAAAATGTGAAAGTGCAATCATATATTTCAAAATACACTAAGTGTAATTTACATCACTCAGGTGTACATTTAAACTTTAGCTTTTTTGATCTTATCTGATTATTCTAAGATTTACAGAGTGTTACGAATGGAATGGAATTTTATACTGTTAAATATGTTTTTAATACTAAACCACTTGAACTTACTTATATAGGTGAATTTTCCACTTTACAAATATTTTTACATGTGTACAATTTGTGATCAACTGTACACTAGAAAAACCTCTGAAACGTACTGACAACACGAAACTTTGTAAAGAAAACAGAATGAGACAAACAGGCAGCAAATCAAAAACATTTTCAAGGCATATGACGACAGATAGGTAGATAAAAATACAAATAGGAATACATGAAATAAGACTGAGGAAAAGACAAGTAACGGCTAATAACTATGAATAAACAGAAATAGCTAATTGAGAGGTTTATAAATGGATCCATTAACCTGGGGCCGCGATTAATACAGCCAAAAATCTATGAAAATAGATGAAAGAAGTTAAAAAGAAAGATATAATGATTTTGTCTTTTAGTTTTCATAAGGCACGAAGAGTAAGTAGTGAACGACAATCATATCCATGTACTTCTGTGTATAAAGGCTAAAAACTTAGCTTGTACAGGCTTCTTCTTACGTTTAACAACCCAAGCAAATTACTACACTTTTTTCTTATCTACTATCGCTTGAAACCCTTGGACTTTATACGGGTTAATAACGTTATCTGTGTCTTCTACCTCGCCCATATTGAAAGAGCGCCACTACAATAAGTTTTAATATTAAAGAGGCGGATCAGTAATTATTCTGCTCGTAAAAATAATATTTAATAATGATTTTGAAACAGAGGATTTTCAGGTTAGCTGTTATAATAGGACTAACTACTAAGATAAAAGCTTCTTACGAAAACGAATGTGAGGCTTGTGACCCCAAGGCTTGTCCAGTACCTGTGGGCTGCTTAGCAGGAACGGTGGAAGACCGCTGCGGCTGCTGCTCTGTGTGTGGTGTGACGGAAGGTGCTCGCTGCGACAATGAAACTCTTCCTCTTCAATACAAAACCAAGTATGGATATTGTGGAGAAAAGCTGGAATGTCGGATAAGGACAGATCTGCCACTTGAAGAATCCCCAGAAGCCTTATGTTTTTGTATTCATCAGAAGTCCATTTGCGGGAGTGACGGCAAAACTTACCAAAACGAGTGTAAGCTAATTGAAGCTAGGAACAAATGGCAAGATGGGCTCCATATCAAAAACAGTGGACCATGTACAACTGGTTGGTTTTTCAGCTTAAACTATTAGCACTTTTTAAATACACAAATGTTGCATTATATGATCATATATAATTGTTAGATATCTATCCAAACTCTGATGTATAAACCACGGTTTATTAGAAATTATTTTATTGAGTAAAAGCCAATGCAAACACCATTTAAAAATTTGTTTGTTTGTTTGTAATTAAGCACAAAGCTACACAATGGGCTATCTGTGCTCTGACCACCACGGGTATCGAAACCAGAATTCTAGCTTTGTAAGTCCGCAGACATACCGCTGGGCCACTGTGGGGCAACTTATGTATGAACAACGAAAGTTGACTAAGGTTAAAATCAAACAAGTTACGTTTCGAAACGTTTGGAAATAGCACTTAGCAAATAACAAAAATGCTGTAATTAACAAATTTAACTGAGTTAATATTATTATATTTGAAATTCCAAGGTGTATTGCTTAATAACATTAACAGTGATCAATATATGTGTCAAGTATTTGTATATCAACACTACCAGCTTTCAAAGTGTTTAAGCATATGTTGGGGGCTATTACTTTACAAGATACTAACCTATTGTTTAGTATAAATTATATAGATAACAAAGATAGCTTGCACATTAATTTATGTTTACAACTGACTTAACTCTTTCTCTAGATAATGAAACCGGATCTCAATTACAAGGCCTGAATCTTATATTCAACATACATTGCTTTGTGGCAAAATGTACATAACGATAATGTATAGAATGCATTGAAATAGTCCATCAGTTCTGTAAGTTATGATTCTAACATAGATACAGGTTTGTTTGGGGCTTTTTCGCGAAAAAAAGTTAGCCAAATGATTGTCACCTTAATGATGATTTGGTGGCATTTAATGGTTTACCCCAAAACTGGAATAAAAGGGAAATTTGCGACTTTGTCTCTCTGTATAAACAAGTGTTACTACTATACATGTAATGGCTCATAATTAACTCGAATTTTGTAATAAAATTAATTGGTTCTCTACACTGTATTCTGATAGACAGATTATTTTATATGAAAACAGAAACAACCATATTATCTATTTATTAAAATACCCTGTACAGTTTTATATTTACTCACAAAAACTGTGTGTTGTATTTCGGTTACAGAGAACAGCTTTGTCAAAACAACGATATATTTCACCATCGAGACGATTAGACACGTAGATGTTAAATAAGACGACGTTACACTTACAAGAAACTTTTATAATCCACGTGATGCAGCTATTTATCTCCAAAGGCACACTGAACTAAATGCATCTTTTTCCATTAACGACAGAGTTTCCAATGAAAAATCAAAAGGTCGTATAGATGAAATATATACACTGCAGAACATTTTAAGGGTTCAACTTGTAATTAGGAATGTGAAATTTCATCTAAGTGTAATTCAAATAATATGCATGTTATTAGTAATTAAGATTCACATGTTTGTTGTAAAAATGCTCGAATTTGATCAGGTAGTGACAACAGTTTTAGCAATCACTTTGACTTTAGTCGTTGTATCAGTAAAGCTACGTGGCATTGTTACCGATTATATGGATATTTGTGATTGAACTGAAATGTTTAACCTCTCTCAGATTCAGACAAACCAGATGGACGGGCCAAGTTTTCTAATAGAAATACAAACTGCTCAGTTGTTGGATATATACGAATACAAACTTCGGTATATCCAAATCTGTAGTGGACAAGTCATGGACACACACTGTCAGATAAAAGATCTGTAAAAGTAGCAGCTATAAAATAACCCACAGAGGTTAATTACGCAACACAATGATAACTATCTGTACAACATGGCTGTTAAGAATGACTAGTTCATTGTTCATGGATTCAGCAATAAGAGGGATTACAATTACCAAACAGTAAGGAACAGACGTCATGAGAAGTTTGAATTTAAGGACTACCAGGATAGTGAGTGCTAAGGTCTGTGCCATCCCTACATAGAGAGTGCTAAAGTCTGTGCCATCCCTATATAGAGAGTGCTAAGGTCTGTGCCATCCCTACATAGAGAGCGCTAAGGTCTGTGCCATCCCTACATAGAGAGTGCTAGGTCTGTGCCATCCCTACATAGAGAGTGCTAGGTCTGTGCCATCCCTAGATAGAGAGTGCTAAGGTCTGTGCCATCCCTACATAGAGAGTGCTAAGGTCTGTGCTATCCCTACATAGAGAGTGCTAAGGTCTGTGCCATCCCTACATAGTGCCTACACTGTTCATACATGAGTCGAAGCTTTATATCTGGAAAACCAGGAGTGAATAATATGCTTAATTTAATGTCATTGAATATGATAGTTTCGGTAATGGTTCAGATGTATTAGAACTTTTCCGTATGAGTAGATGTACATATCTTATTGTATTTCAAAAAGGAGAATCTATTGTCAGACAATTGTCAGGCCATTAATTAGATATTAATTATTAATTTGCATATCATCTATATCTGGCTATTTAATTAAACATTTAATTAATAGACAATTAATTAGATATTAATTAATAATTTGCATATCATCTATATCTGACTAATCAATTAAACATTTAATTAATAGACCATTAATTAGATATTAATTATTAATTTGCATACCATCTATATCTGGCTAATTAATTAAACATTTAATTAATAGACCATTAATTAGATATTAATTATTAATTTGTATATCATCTATATCTGACTAATTAATTATACATTTAATTAATAGACCATTAATTAGATATTAATTATTAATTTGCACGTGTACGTCGGAATAATGGATTTCTGTGCTGGAAAGAAAAGGTTTAGCTAAGATTCTAGAATTATAATTGCCCTGTTTATTTGTATAGAGTAATAAGCTTCAACTGAAATATTCATATGTTTATTTGTATAGAGTAATAAGCTTCAACTGAAATATTCTTATGTTTATTTGTATGGAGTAATAAGCTTCAACTGAAATATTCTTAGAGTAATTTCTCATAACGTTACTTTACAACTGAGGCATAAGAAATATGCATTGACCTTGTTTAGAAATTTTAGCACGCACTCAACAAATGTCTATAGGTCGTAGTGTGTCAGTTGGACGTAATATTTAACTTATTCTGTAACCGTTGACATGTACTAAACCTTATAACGTATCATTTGGATTTTTCACTTTGTTTTTATATTTGAATTTCCTTTTTTTTGTCAAATGTTTTGTGAATGCATTTATGACTTAATATAATTATATTATACTCCTGTTTGATGTATTTGCAATTATCTACTTATGGACACAAGCAAAAGTGTTTAAACTGCTTTAAAAAAGAATACTGATATAATCTGAACCATATACTTTAAATAACATCATTTCAGTGTTAGCCTCATAAGTTTCGATTGTCTGTAATATCAAATGCATTCTACTGCCCCTTTAGACGGAAGTCCCGTATAGGATATTTATACTTTTGTTACGACAGCGGAGGTCACGTGACCCTAGTAACACAACACGCACTCCTAGAACGTTCATGAAGCGTCGGGAGACTACTAGATATGTGGTAGTCTTGTATATATAAGACTGGTCAAGAAGGGACGGAAACAATGTAATGTGATGAGTAATTGTACTGCGGACAGAGAGAGAGTATTGTTGAGTCGAGCACGTGAGACGTTCGTTGTGAATTAT
>NW_013676391.1:11066-16496 GCF_000517525.1 Limulus polyphemus
TCAGTGGACCACGTGAGAGGTTCGTTATGAATTATCGCGTTTGTGTTAGGAAAAACTTTAACAGCCGACATTAAAAATTATGTGTAGTTTTACGAATAGGTCGTCCTAACTGATCTTAATATACTGTAAATTTACGAACTACAGACACACACACAAAAAAAACTTCCTTATTCTAATGTGAATATAACAGGTATTTTATTTAATATTAATTTTAAGATTATATTCTTAAACGTTGAAAAAACATCGTCCGTAAATATAGAGAAAGCAAACTGAAATTCAAATGAAATTTTGACATCACGGGTCGAAAGTTAGCGAAGACAAGTAAGTTGTTTTAATTGTAGGGACTGGTTGCTTGTTTTATAGAACAAAACACAATAACTTCTCAACTCATTACTTCATTGAACTAAACTTTATCTATAAAATATTTTTGTCTTTTACTACTTGTTTGTTATACTTTCTTTTACTTAAAGCTGAGTTAGAAACTACTGGAACTATTGGAACGAAAAGACTTTACGAACAAAATGTCCTCTTGGAAGCTCTTTGCTGTTTTAACTACCTCAGCAATAGTTGTCTTGGTAATAACCCGTCGTATTACTAACTCACGGAACCTTGTTTCTGCCAAGAATTACCTAGCTGATGTACAAACCAACAAGTTGTCCAGTGATCTTGGTAATCCAGGTAAAATATATAAGATTCTTAGTATTCAGACTTGGTTTTCAATTTTATTAATTAATTGACACAATTTTACCTGGCTAAACTGGCATTCTTCTCGGCGTTGTTAAGTATACCTTTGTAAATTTAACTTACAACGAATTTCCTGGTGGGACAGCAGTTAGCCTCTGGACTTACAACGCTAAAAATCAGGGGTTCGATTTTCCGCGGTGGACACAGTTGATAGCCTAATATGGCTTTGCTTTAAAACAAATAAACTTACAACGAGTTGTTCTCTTTGTGCAGCTGAAGCAGAAGTTTGTTTTATATCAAAAATATATTTCATAACCGAATACCTCCGACAAAAATGTAAGTAGTTAATTAACAGAACTTATGTGATCAAAGGTGTAAGAATCACGAAGCTGATTTATTCACATGTGTAGAAAAAATCTCAAACTGCATATTCTTATGATTTAATGTGAATAATTGAGAACTTCAATTATTCTTACAGTGATAAAATATTCTCATTTTAACTGATAATTTATATTTCTTTTTGCTGCTACATGTTTGCACTCTACATCTAAGTGTTATTTTAAATATTTGAGTTGTTTTCTTTCCTACAGATGAGAAGAAACTACCACTTACAATAATTAAAAGCAGAGGTCGCCTAGGAAACCAAATGGGAATATTTGCAACATTATATGGCTTATCACGGCTGAACAACAGAAAGCCCGTACTCCAACAACATACTGCTCAGCAACTGCGTCAGTTTTTTAAAATCACCATAGAAACGACTACTGAGCTATCAGAAACGAACAAAAGTCTTCCTTACTACAACATAGATAGGTACATACGTTCAAGTGATGTAGCAATACCCAAGGATGTCGTAATTTTGAGAGGAAACCAATATGCAGTTTCACCAACATTTTATGATTTTGTCAGATTCGAAATAAGACAGCAATTCAGGTTCGTCGATCCAATAGACCAGTATGCAGAGAACGTGTTACATCGTATACAACAAACAAGGTCTGTGGATACTTTTGTTGGAATCCACGTGAGAAGAACAGATATGACAAGATACTTAGCAAAACAAAAGGGTGCCATCCCAGGAAATGAATTCTTCAAGAAGGCCATGAATTATTTTCTATCCAAATACCGAAACGTGACGTTCGTGGTAGTAAGTGATGACCGGAAATGGTGCCAAGCAAACTTGAATCAGATAAACGTAGTTATCGCTCCAAAACCCTCATCTCCAGCCCACGATATGGCAGTGTTGTCCAAATGTAACCACAGCATTGTTACCAAAGGTACGTTTAGTCTTTGGGCTGGCTACTTAGCCGGTGGAGAGACAATATATTTTCAACCTTTTCCACCTGATCACCCCTATGTCAAATTAAACCCTTATGAAAAGAATTATGTACCGGAATGGATTGGTATGTCTTAACCTGTGTTTGGATAGATTGGTATGTGTTAGGTCTTTATTACACACTGATTGGACGATTATTACATACATATACAGATTTTGGGGATATTTATGTCACCACACAGAGTGAATTGGTATGTCTTATCCTCTTTCAGTTCCCCATTATTACACACTGATTGGACGATTATATATATATATATGCAGAGTGAATTGGTATGTCTTAACCTCTTTCAATTCCCCATTATGTCACGGTGATTGGTCGATTTATTATCTACTGATTAGAGAGTTTTAGGATATCTAGATCAGTACTTAAGGCAAAATTAGAACAATGTTTCTAACAATGGAAAAATATTATCTACAACGAACATTTTGTTTGAGAAGATTTCTCTACAACGAATGTATTTCTTGAGTAAGAAATCTCCTCAAGAAATACATTCGTTGTAGAGAAATATTCTCAAGCAATACGATCGTTGTAGAGAAATCTTCTCAAGAAATACATTCGTTGTAGAGAAATCTCCTCAAGAAATACATTCGTTGTAGAGAAATCCTACAACGAATGTATTTCTTGAGAAGATTTCACTACAACGAATGTATTGCTTGAGATATTCAGTTGCATACTTTTCAGTGTACTTTATTAAAACATTTTCATTATCTTTTATTTTGAATTTTATTTGAGATTCATCTACATTCACAAACCCACTCTATACTTTTAGAGGTTTTGAACAGACATCTTGAGGAATGTAGTTCACAAGATCTCATAAACTTCCTATATCTTCTTTTTAATCTACTTACACCGTTCATATTTAATAAATTATTAATTTTTCTTAAACCTAATTATCTTCAATCATTCAAGAATATAGCTGGGATTCTAATTATTCGGTCGAGTTCATAAAATATTTTTTTCCATTTGGATTATATGTTCTGTTATACTAGTGTTTAGCTAATGGTGGAATATCTATTTTCTCATTTTTAACATTTAGCTTATGTCCATGCACTTTACATTATAGGCTCCTTATAGTATGTAATATGAATACGCTTTTAATTTTACAAATTATTTTGTAAGTACCAGTTTTCAATTATATTCACTTTAGTAATTAATTTTATGTGTTTATATACAGAGTAATTCGTTTTTAAACATTGAAAACTTTACAAGATAAACTAGGTATATAGGGCAAAATTAATCCTTCTTATATTTTTTTTTTCAAATACTTTCAAGAAATTGCTATTATTACAAGACTGTTTAATAAATATCTTAACTGCTCTATCAGCGATACCTGAGTAAAAACCTTTGTCAACTGCTAAGTTTCAACAATATTATTTCATTATTTAATTCTTCTGTAGAACACAGCTTTATAAATATATACACATAAAATAGAAAGCTGATGTTTGTTTAGGCTTCTGTATGACATCATTGCTAGTGTGGTGGCTTGATCATAGAGAAAGGTTACGATACATTATAATCTCTAGTTTTTGTCCATTTTTTCGATTGGAGATTATATTTCATTTTACTGAGGATTTACTGGTCAACAATAAACGGTCTTGTTTCTTATAATGCTAATATATAAATAGGGGTTCGTTTACGTTTCACATTTTTCTACTATATTTGATTATTCTCTTGTGCTTATTTTACTGTTTACACTTTCAACTTCTTTAAGTTGGTTTTCCTTCATTCCCTGTACTATTGATATAAACACACTTGCTTTTACAATGAGTTCCACTAATTGTATGATGGGTTCTTTGTTCTCAAGTTTATGTTCCTTTTGGTAACCAGAAGGCTCGCGGTGGCTCAGCGATAAGTCGGTGGGCTTACAACGTTAAAAATTGGGTTTCGGTACCCACGGTTGGAAGAGAACAGATAGCTCATTGTGTAACCTTATGCTTTAAAACAAACAAAGCCAATAGAATACACTTCTATAATGCTGCCACCAACCTGTATTTTTCATGAGATATACACTATCCTACTAAATATCATTTGACACACCTCTGATTGCAGGAAAATGGGTGTGACGAAGAAATATGCAAATAGTTTGGCCTACAATGCTAGAAACCGGGTTTCGATTCTCGTGGTGGGCAGAGCAAAGATAACCCATTGTGTAGCTTTGTGCTTAACTTCAAACAAACACACCGTACAGAAAACACAGTAAGAACTTAATGGTCTAATATATTTACATATTTCATCACAAATGACATTATCTTTTTTTAACAAATATCTTTGTAATTGACCCTCTCTCTCTGATGGTTTAATTTTCTAAATTTAGTTTCATCGGATATTACTGAAAGTACTTTAGTTATACATTCATTATTTAATAGAAATATACCTTTTCTTTTGACTGGTTTAACTGCAATCATTCCTTTATTTTCACTTAAATTGTTAATTGCTTTTAATTCTCTTCTAGTTATATTAAAGTTTTTTTTTTATATGAGTAGAAATAGTTTAAGGACCCTCTGAAACTTCTATTACTATGTTATCAAGTTTTTTATCGTTTATACCGTAACAGAAGTGTCAGGCCTAAGTCATTTTGATTCCCGATATGACATACACGAGTATTTCTATTTGGAGGTCAAAACAACAATCTTTCCCATGTTTTAAGAGCCATTTAAAGCTTTTTAGCAATTTATCCGGTTCACAAATCATTACTTATTTCTGACCGATTGTTTCGGCTTGACGGCTTTTAACTCAAATGTCTGAGGTCAAAGAGTATTTAAAATATTTTAAAGTATTATTTTTGTTCAAAGTTTCGTAAAAAATCTGCAAAGAAATATAATGACGGAGGTCAGTTTCGAACCTTCAATTTATAGAATAAAACAAGCCGGCTTTTGTCGCCGGGCCACGTCAGTTTTCTTTAAAAAAAAGGTGGTGGGAGGGATTTTCCTATATGTTACCGATTTATCCACAAAAACATCATTTGGAAAAAATTTGATTTCTTGATTCAGATTCTGTGCATAAAAATTTAGTGGTGAAATATTTTTGTGAACATTTTTGTGTGTGACAGTTCCAGAGGTGTCCCTGTGAGCATAAATATGAAAGCGGGATTTGAACAGATACGTTTGTTTGTTTGTTTATTGCTAAGCACAAAGATACATAAAGGTCTATCTATGCTCTGCCACACGCGAGTATCGAAACCCAATTTGTAGCGTTATAAGCCCTAATACCGCTGAGCCACCGGGGTCTCGAAAGATAAGATTTGTGAGTAAAGTGGAAATATACACTGAGTGGTCACAAGTAAACTAGACACCACCTTTTCAGAAAAAATGAATTTTTTCAGTCATATTCACATGAATTGATATATTTATAAAAATTTAATTAATATCTAGTAGATCTTCCTTTCGCTTAGTGGAGTTCGTTGATATTTTCG
>NW_013676391.1:17229-18121 GCF_000517525.1 Limulus polyphemus
CGAAAATATCAACGAACTCCACTAAGCGAAAGGAAGATCTACTAGATATTAATTAAATTTTTATAAATATATCAATTCATGTGAATATGACTGAAAAAATTCATTTTTTCTGAAAAGGTGGTGTCTATTTACTTGTGACCACGCTGTGTATAAGAAAGGTAGACGAATTCACTTTCAATTTAAACAGAAGATAAAGTTTACTCACTCGCATTAATTCAGGATTCGATCCTATAGATAGACACAGCGAGGATAGCCCATTATTTCAAGTTTTTTTTTCGCCAAATTAACAACAACAACAAACTAGAACATTTCGCACGTTGTTACTTATGCATCAACATCCATAAATCAACACCAAAGAATCAGAACAAGCCATAAAGTGCAATGAATAACATATTGCTCAAGCCCATATAGATCAATAATGGTACTGTTGGTTGAGATAAACTAGTATCTCCCAAGTATGTATTCAAGAGGCGTGCGATCTACCAGATTTAGATTGCATTGAAATGGAGAAAATATGAAGAACATTCTATTTATTCATGAACTAAATGTGTCAGGGGTCCCGGAATTTTTCATTTGATCGGTGAATAATATTAACTACACTTCCTTAACATAAACCTATTTTTAAGAAATTTACCCTTCGAAGCACTACAGATCAATAATGCTTCTGAAACATTTTTTCCCTAAGAGCCGATAGATGGCTTTCTGATCGACGTGGTGATGCAAGATGTTATTCTGAGAAGCGGAAAATGTGTGAGCTGATAGCCATAGCAACTATCGGGGCACTCAGTGTGCTCCAAGTTTGAATAAGAAACTACCAACCAGTGGCATAGCAAGAGGGGGCAAGGGGGCAGCTGCCCCCTGGCGCAGGTGTGAAGGGACGCAAAATTTCCTC
>NW_013676392.1:0-6920 GCF_000517525.1 Limulus polyphemus
TTGAACAGACTAGTTTCCTCCCAGGTTTTTATGGCATCATTTATTGAACAGACTAGTTTCCTCCCAGGTTTTTATGGCATCATTTATTGAACAGACTAGTTTCTTCCCAGGTTTTTATGGTATAATTTATTGAACAGACTAGTTTCCTCCCAGGTTTTTATGGTATAATTTATTGAACAGACTAGTTTCTTCCCAGGTTTTTATGGTATCATTTAATTATTGTTTTTTTAATACCATTTACTAAATAAAACGAATAAAATTCTCTTGTATTTTATTAAATCTACAATGACGAGTTATCATGAGAAAATTCTCAGAAACATAAATTCTCATCACGCTTATCCAAAATGTGTGGAAAATCTTTGTGTGATTTTTAAAGAGTCATAAAACAGTCCAACAATATTGTTGTGGATGATCAAAGCATCATGAAACATGCTGAAATATTGTTGTGGATGTTCAAAGTTTTATGAAACCCCCAAAATATTGTTGAGGATGTTCAAAGTATCATAAAAAACCAAAATATTGTTGAGGATGTTCAAAGTATCATAAAACACCCCGAAATATTGTTGTGGATGTTCAAAGTATCATGAAACATCCTGAAATATCGTTGCGATGTTCCAGGTTTTAGAACCCCCCCCCCCCACAATATTGTTGAGGATATTCAAAGTATCATGAAACTCCCCAAAATATTGTTGAGGATGTTCAAAGTATCATAAAACACCCCGAAATATTGTTGTGGATGTTCAAAGTATCATAAAACACCCCGAAATATTGTTGATGATGTTCAAAGTATCATAAAACACCCCGAAATCTTGTTGTGGATGTTCAAAGTATCATAAAACACCCTGAAATATTGTTGAGGATGTTCAAAGTATCACGAAACTCCCCAAAATATTGTTGAGGATGTTCAAAGTATCATAAAACACCCCGAAATATTGTTGAGGATGTTCAAAGTATCATAAAACACCCCGAAATATTGTTGAGGATGTTCAAAGTATCATAAAACACCCCGAAATATTGTTGAGGATATTCAAAGTATCATAAAACACCCCGAAATATTGTTGAGGATGTTCAAAGTATCATAAAACACCCCGAATATTGTTGTGGATGTTCAAAGTATCATAAAACACCCTGAAATATTGTTGTGGATGTTCAAAGTATCATAAAACCATAACTGTTTAAGTGAGGTCGCTTATTCATTAACATCTATGGTTTGTTTATTTTAGCGCGAAGCTACAGAAAGGTTATCTATACTATGCTCATTACGGGGAATCGATCCCAGAATTTTAGCGTAAACTTACCGCTAGCCTACCGAGGAACAAAACTAATAGAATGACCTCTATTGTTATAGACACATGCAATACGAAAACTGTTGGCTTGTAGTGACTAGTGAGGTTTATTTTCCAGTTTTCCAAAGCACGATCTCCACCCTTTAAATCTCAATCCAGGACAAATAAAATTAACTACTAAACTACCTCATTTAAATGCACATAGGAACTAATATCTAAAGTGCGTGATCTTTTAATCACAAGATTTCATTTCGCAAACATAAATAAAAGACGTTTATACGAATTCTTTAATTTTATGACATTAGAGAGGTACGTTGGTTTAAACAGGTTTAGTTTTTCTTAGATCCTGCTAGTTTAGTTTGTATGCAGTCAATTTCCGTCATAAAACAACTTACTCATACCAACTTAGTTGGCATTAAAAAAAAAAAGAGAGAGACGTAAGAGGTCATATTAGCATATGAGAGAGTCAATATGTTTGAAAGGTCAGGTAGAAAGGTCAGGTCAGGTCAAACTAGCGGTATGCTGAGCATCAATAGAGCAGCAAATAAGTTTAATGCAGGTGGAAGTCTTGAAGTGGGTGGGAGTTAAGCCGTGGCTAATAGTATGATGAAAAGGGTGTGGGGTCTAATTCCCAGTAACACCCCGAATAACTCGAGGACATATCATCCCAAAGTACAACAGTTCAAAGTCTTGCCTATCGTGGGAATCTGGATTCGAAAACTCTAGAAATAGACATCTATCATCCCACACTTTTCTTTTGTGGCTCCCGTCGTCGTCATCACTTTACATGTTTTACTTGATTATTAATTTATTGCAGTATAAATATCGTTTCTCACCTACATCTTAGTACAGTAGTTCCCTAAATCTTTTGACCAGTTTACTCTCATTTATATAAGGCAGACTCGTGACTTCAGGTCCTATCGTTGTGAAATATTTGTAACGCGAGTTGGCAGGCTTGTGACTTCAGGTCTTATCGTCCTGAGACGAGAGTGTTTGTTGAAGGCGAGGACAAACTAAAGGTCTCCAAAGATTCGATAAAGCTGGATCACATGTATATATCTTGTTTAAAAACGTTTCATTAGTTCAAATTCATCAAATAATTCCGGTTTGAAAAATAAAAAAAATCTCAACACCTGGTGTAATAAAACCTTCGTATTTTGACCTACTTTTTCAAATATAATTACCGTTAGTTATTTCCTTGCCATCGTAAAGGAGATAATTGTTATTATAGTATCTCAGAAAAACCTACTGACCACAAAACATTTCACTTCTGTTGCAATAACAAAATTTTTCTGAGTGTGGTTTAGTTTAAAGTCTCTCAACTGAGACAGAAACTTAATACATTTCTCTGGAAGTTTGTACACTATATATCATTTCCAATATAGAAGGCGTTCATCTAGAGAAACCCACTAAACTGATCGCAATTAAACAGTCCGAGTTAAGAATGTAATAATTGAAGACATGGTGATATGCTTATTACACTGACACGACTGTTTAGTAATAAGAAATATCGCTATTTGTTAATAGATATACTCCGATTAGTTCAAATAAACTTACGATTTGGTTGGAAGCAGCTAAGGAAGGAGGAGGGTTTATTTTGCAAGAGCACGCGGGAGATCGAGTTTCTTGTTTTGGGAATTTTCTGACCTAATTTTCACCTTTTATGATATATTAATATCAAAGCCGCCTTCCAATATAACAGTGAACCCCATACCACGGTATAACAATGAACCCCATACCCCAGTATAACACTCTGAACCTTACATCCCAACATGACACTCTGAACCCCACACATCCAATATAACACTGAACCATATACCCCAGTATAACACTCAACCCAACACCCCCAATATAACACTCTGAACCACATACTTCCATCATATTCTAACATAACACACTTAACCCCAAACCTCAATATTACACTTTAAACTCCATGCCTCCATTATAACATTTTAAACCCATGCCTTCAATACAACATTGATCCCATACCCCCAATATAACACTGAACCATATACCCCAGCATAACACTCAACCCAACACCCCCAATATAACACTCTGAACCACATACTTCCATCATATTCTAACATAACACACTTAACCCCAAACCTCAATATTACACTTTAAACTCCATGCCTCCATTATAACATTTTAAACCCATGCCTTCAATACAACATTGATCCCATACCTCCATTATAACACTCTAAACACAATATCCCAGTATATTGCTCTAAACACCATATCCCAGCATAACACTCTGAACACTGATATATATATCTCATATATCATTCTGAACCCCAATATAATTCTCTAAATTTAAAACCCCAGTATATCAGTTTGAACATTATACCCCAATGTAGCACTCTGAATCCAGTACCCCAGCATATCGCTCTAAACGCTAAGTATCCCAGTAGAACAACCTGAACATTAGACTCCAGTATATCACTCTTCAAGTCCAGGATGAGAAAGGAGGAGGGTTGGGCGCGGGGCTAGCAACTCCACCCCGTGAAAACCAACCTGCTACAAGTAACTGCAACAACACCTTCCGTAGGCGAGGTGTTGTTGCGGCCCTATGCTTCACTGGGAGTTTACAGGAATAAAAAAAAATATCACTCTTAACCCTATACTCCAATGTAATGCTCCGAATCCAGTACTACAGTATATCTCTCTGAACACTATATAACACTAAAATCACACTCATTACGGCACTCTCAAACGTACCATATTATTCCTCTCTAAAAACTCTATCGAGTATAACATTTGGAAACATACTTAATTAGCAGTCTTACAACCCACGCTAAAACAGCACTCCAAATATTAACTTGGTTACAACATTCTAGAAAAGCACTCTAGAAATATTTCAGCTCTCCAAAAAACATGTTCCAACACAGCACTTATACATCTTTCAAGAAAAAAGGGCCACAATATAATTCCTGCCACTCTCACATTTGTTTGTTTGTAGTTAAACACAAAGCTACACAATGGGATATCTGTGCTCTGCCCACCACGGGTATCGGAACCAGGTTTTTAGCATTGTGAGCCTATAGACTTACCGCTGTGCTACTGAGGGCGAGAGTCTTTGCACGTGTACAATCGCAGACAAAAGTACTTAGGCAGTTAAAAAGATGAGAAAATTCACAAAATATACATTCTTATCATTTTAATTGTTTTATTGAAAAATACCCATTAATGTAGAGTTTCAGCTTGAGAATACAGCTACAAAATATTACATAATATGCACAAATTGGAAAATACCGTTCAAAAACTAATGCCATACTTCAATGTTTTGTGTACCCACCTTTTTCTTCCTTTACATCTGTAGTCTTTTTTTTTTTCATTTTGAAGTTAGATCTTGGCATCCTTCTAGAAATATTTTTATCCAACACACACGGCTTTGCGTTTTACAATTGACTTTGGTTTCCTTTTTGATACAACAGCCTTTAAACAATCTAGATCACTTCCATTCGCCTCAACTCTGGCGCCAGAGTTGATGCGAATGGAAGTGATCTAGATTGTTTAAAGGCTGTTGTATCAAAAAGGAAACCAAGCCGGCCATCTTTGTCGCCAGAGTTGAGGCGAATGGAAGTGATGTAGATTGTTTTGAAGGCTGTTGTATCAAAAAGGAAACCAAGTCGGCCGTCTTTGTCGACAAAGATGGCCGATCCATAACTGTAATCTTTTTATTTATATACAGAAATTCCTTTATAAAATTCGTATAATATTTAGGGTCATTATTTCGCTGAAAGAGAAACTTGCGTCCAGTAAGCCATTTAGCATTAGGTAGCAAATGACAGTGGAAGCTTTCTTGTTTTGTTTTTTTCCAACACTCATTGATCTGTTTATAATAAAAAGAAGTTCTTACTGTCACCCCTCCCCCCGTATTTAATATTGAGCATGACGAACTTGTATTTAGATTGTTATTCTATCTTCTTCAAAACATAATATTGCTTTTTTTGGTGAAAACATACAAGTTCTATTTTGAATTTGTCTGAGCGCAAAAGTTTGTTGGAGAAATCAATCGGCTTCTTCAAATGTTCAATGGACAACTCCAGCCGTTTTCCTTTGTTTACTGCTTTTAACAAAGGTTCGAACCTTGGTTTTTATCCTTGGATATTCATCATGTTAAGATATCGTTGAATTGTTTGCTCGTGAATTTCTTAATCATCGTCTCCCAAGTCTTTTTCAGTAATCCGAGAATTTTACCGAGCAATTCTTCCTCCAGATTTTAGAGAAATAGTGCTTGGTCTCCCACACCTGGAGCTATCGCAGTAGTTCTAGTTTTCCTGTGTTTGACAATAATATCTTTCATGATATTCATCAATAAATCGATTTTTCTGGTCGTTGCTGTCGTCTTTTTTTATCACATTATTTTTTTTTTTTTTTTTTTATCACATATTTCCAATTCACTTTTTCAGCATTTGGTGATTATGCACTTATTCATTCTACAGTTATCGTCAGATGCTGGTTTTTTTCAATCATGATAATTATCAATAATTAAAAACGGATGGGTTTCATAAGAAATACGTTGATTATCCAAATAATTATGAAATTCGTTTTAGCATTTTCTTTTCCATTTAATAATTTGTTGTTTATTATAAAGCCGAATCTTTCTTTTAATGCATACTTTTAAAAATAATAAATAGAAATGATAGAAATAATGTTCTTTGTGTTGTTTTTCTTCCTTTTACTGCCTAAAGTTTTCAGGTAAGCCAAATACAATTTTACAGATTACAATTAGCAAACTCAACAGTGTAGTACGTGACATAACGAACACTGTAGTGTAGGCCTAACTTTAGCAACAGCAATGAGTTCTACTGATATTAATATCATTGAAAATGAAAATACTACAGAAATATTAAAATGACACAGTTTATAATTAGATATTTTGTCCAAAAGTTAGACTAGCTTCATGTGCTTGTGCACTCAGTAATGTAGGATCAAAATATGGAAAACAAAGAAACACGCGTTTCGTACTTAAGTTAAGCCTAAGAACATAAAAGGCAGCACTGCAGATATGCGATGACACGCTAACCACGATAGTAAAGGTATCAAAACGTTATTAATATTATAGTAACATCTGAGGGCTTGTAGAAAACATTACCTGAGTAATAATGCTTGGAGACGGCTTGAATGGGTAATGAATACAAACTTTAATATAAGTTTAACTAACAGCGAATGTACAACGTTTCGACAAGGTTTTTTCATCATCAGGTACAAGTAGTTTACACTAGATCTAGCCAGAAGACAACCAACAGACTTTTATCACAGGCAACTACAACAAAATGTGGTTTCCCGAAGTTCCCAAAAAGTATATTTTAAATAATTTTTTTAAAGAATTCTCGAACAAGACTGTTAATATAGTCAACCAATCCCGTAAACTGAAAAGTAGCCTCACAAGTAACGAGATCAAATCCATTTATAATTTTAAAAAGGACACCAGCATTAAAATTCTAAAAGCTGATAAAGGCAACATCACTGTCATCATGAACAATTCAGAATACATCGACAAAATGAACGACATCCTTTCCGATAAAAAGAAATTCAAAGCCATCCCAAACAACCCAACAAACACACACAAAAAAACAATTAAACAGAACTTTATTACAAATGAAAAAAAAAAAAATTTAATTACTGACA
>NW_013676392.1:7616-11472 GCF_000517525.1 Limulus polyphemus
CTCAAACAAGACTATTATTATAGTCAACCAATCCCGTAAACTGAAAAGTAACCTCACAAGTATCGATATCAAATCCATTTATAATTTTAAAAAGGACACCAGCATTAAAATTCTAAAAGCTGATAAAGGCAACATCACTGTCATCATGAACAATTCAGAATACATCGACAAAATGAACGACATCCTTACCGATAAAAAGAAATTCAAAGCCATTCAAAACAACCCTACTCTAAACCAACACCCTGGGGTGCAACAGTATCCGGTCATGTGACCTCTTTGTTCAATATATATATATATCTGTGTCAGTGTAAACTATTTGTACCTGATGATGACAAAACCTTGTCGAAACGTTGTACATTTGCCGTTATGCTAAACTTCTATGAACGTTTTCTTCATTACCCATTCAAGCCGTCTCCAAGCATTATTAGTATCAAAGTGGGTTTCTTATCATCAGATCTATCTGAGTAATTCAAATTCGGTGACGAGGAACCCACTTTGAGACTAATAATGTATCAGTGTACCTGATGATGACAAAACCTTGTCGAAACGTTGTACATTTGCTGTTATGTTAAACTTATATTTAAAGTTTTTCTTTTTCTCCATTCAAGCCGTCTCCAGCCATTACTATCTGAGTAATGTTTCACTAGGAGACTAGGCTGGTTGATTCATACATATCAATAATGTTTCTGATCTATATTCTTATGGTTTTCAACCGTAACTTTAAAGTATTTTTACTGCATATGTATAACTGATGTTTCAAAGAATTATTTATCTCTCATCGCCTAGCCCAACTGGCGAGTTATGGTATTATACGAAAGGCCTCTTGGACAGCGACTTGTGTAAGACAAAAGATGACTCTGATATGCTGTTTTACAATGTCTAATTTCTTATCCAAAATGGACAAATTATGAGGAATGTGAAAAACAAAACAATATCTACGGCTTACGTGATTTTTAGCACAAATTTTAGGCCTAGTTGTTTTCAGTGCTTCGCCAGCTGTCGCCAAATAAAGTTTTATGTTATTTTCCAGTAAGGCCGTACTAAGATAAGAAAGAAAACCAGCAACAAAAATAACGATGCGACTGGCTGTTTCTTGCTATATACTATGTCAAAGAAAGATATATCTGAGTGTCCTAAAAATAGTGATATCGAGAACATCATAAAAAGAAGCGATGCATAGAGAATTTAAACGTATTTTATGTGTAAAACTTGTTCATTATGTATTCCGTGGACGTTTGAAAAGACCTGATTAATATTAAACAACTCATTAGTTTCTGTGATAAGCTCACAATAACCACTTATACTCCAAATCCCATCTCCCACTTAAAATAAAATAACTGTTTTATTAAGCCTACATAAGATATTTAAGTTCCAACAACGTCTAATAAATAATTCTGTAATATAACGTAGTAAGACTGTCAATGGTCTTTGCTTAACAGCGCTACCACACTAACGCTAACTCCGAACTTCAAGTGATAACAAAGTCGCTTTTTAATGACATATCAGCAAGTCACTTGGCAACCACAGTCAATTTAAAATCGTGGTGGACGGAATATCTCAGAAATATATTTCGTGGGTAATGTGATGCCACCGAAAATTGATCGCCTTTCAAAAGAATATATAAAAGCACTTTCTACCACAAAATGTTCCTACCTTCAGATTTCAGGTCATGAAGATGTGTTCATATTGAGGATTTAGAATTTCCAAGACGGAGATATCCCTTGTACTTGATGGAATTGGCGAGCAATGTGGATCAACTTAGGGTACCAGGACCATCCAGAAATACTCCTGAAACGAGTCGTACCCCAGCCGTGGTATGCAAAGTGCGGCGTCTAGTAAGAGGTGAAAATCCACTGGCACAAATTTCAGTGTCAAAAGACGTCCACGTGACCCAGGCAACAGTACTCAATATAATCAAGGAGGATCTCCATCTCGAAAATCGACACATGTCACGTGTACACAAGCTGCTTCCATGATATATCCTGTCAACTGTAGCTTATCTCAAGTAGCTGGATATTTAAATGCATGCTTATGCTATTCCAGATGGATAAATACTGATCAAATAGCCAATGAATTTCTGTGCGATTGTTTTATTGAAACGAGCACGGGGAAACCGTCGTCCTCGTACATTAGATGGCTTATGGAAAGCCTTCATAGAGTAGTGGCGTGCTTTTGACACTAAAACCTTATGACTGAGCCTTTTGCAATGTAAACTACACTACAAGATTATTGTCAAGATGCACGGCCGTCAGATGGAATATGACCGAACGTGGCGACATGGACTGAACAATGTGGTAAAGCTCCAAAATCATTATGTTATTATAGCAAAGCGACAGTGGGCTACCTGCTGTGTCCACCGCGGGGAATTGAACTCCGGATTTTAGCGTTGAAAGTCGGTAGACTGACCGCTGTTTCATCTGGGGACCTGGTATTAATGTCCCGGGAGAAGTGGGTAGTATTATTTGGACGTGTGTATCAAAAAGCCTGTATTTTAATTTTCGCAAAGTCATACGGGAATTTAACAAATATTTATAATTTTATTATCGAGTTCAAGCTCGAAAACAAGGCATTTAAAATAGGTTTATTCAGTAAGGTGATTTTATCTTGATAATGATAAATTTTAGAATTTGTGTTTATAACTTTACCATGTTTATTTTAAACAATTAAGATGGATAATTTTCAAGAACGTTTATTGAAATCGCTTTAGTTAAACTGGCTTTATAAGTTTGTTTGTTTGAAGTTAAGCATAAAGCTACACAATGGGCTACCTGTGCTCTGCCCACCACGGATATCGAAAGCCGGTTTCTAGCGTTGTAAGTCCGGAAACATACCGCTGTGCCACTGGGAGTGGTGGTTTTGTAAGACCATAATATCACTTCATGTAATTTTATCATTTCTGTATTTCACTCGATAAGAAATCGCATAATTTCATTTACAACATTTAGGCTTAGATTTAGTGCAGAAGATAGACGTCTACAAATATTTTTGGAACCCGTGAAAGTAAAATACAAGACTTAGCACACAAATTCAAGCAAATTATTAATTTATATTATACTTGTAATGCTTAAAACATTCGAAATTCTGTCTTCAGGACCTTACAAAACTATAATATTGTTTTTATAAAGTATTTAGGTAAACCAGGGAAAAGTTATTATGCAACCTAATAATACAACAGCAAAGAAGAAATACCCAGAAATGCAAAATATAAAAGTGTCCTACTGTTTAAGGTGTTTAAACTGTGAATCCGAGGTTCATGGTTTCTATCCTGTTGCCACAAAATTGTGCTCTGCACTCTGGAACCTAGCAATAACAGCGTCGGTCAATTATCACCAATCGGTCAAACAAGAGTAGCCTATTTCTTTCTTTGTAATTAAGCACAAAGCAACACAATGAGCTATCTGTGCTCTGCCTGCCACGGGTATCGAAACCCGGATTCTAGCATTGTAAGTCCGCAGACATACCGCCGTGCCACTGGGGAGCAAGAGTAGCTTAAGAGTTGGCGGTTGGTACTACTAAATAGCTGCCTTCGCTCTGGTCTGTTAGCTCATAATAAGGGACAGATAGCCCTTTCTCTAATTTTGCGCATCAAACGAACAATGAATAAATGTGAGTGGATTTTACGAAGTGTTTCTGCGTTTGTTTAAGGAATAACGACAAGAATTGGAACTTGAGGTGTTTGGCAAGATTGGGTGATCAACCAGAAACCCTTACAGAAGGGTGAAGCATGTTTACGTAAACAGGGCTTATATTGTTAAACAATAGCAGTGAAAATAAGTGTCGTAAACAGGGCTTATACTGTTAAACAATAGCAGTGAAAATAAGTGTCGTAAACAGGGCGTATATTGTTAAACAATAG
>NW_013676392.1:12393-14254 GCF_000517525.1 Limulus polyphemus
CAGTGAAAATAAGTGTCGTATTAAAATATTCCTCGATTAGATTCATAACACATTTATGGTAAAAGAGAGTTACATTAAAGTAACTCATCTTCATTATAACTACTCCAACCAATCATTGATGTTGTTCTTTCATCAAGCCTCTTATGGTCAAGACTCCCTTTCCAGTGTATTTATTGTCTTCTGGCTTTGAAAGGTACCCAGTGTATCTCACCCTCTTAGTTTTGACTTGTGCAATGAAATACATCTGAGCCCCAGGCTGTTGGACAACTGACCAACTGATCCTGTGGTCCTAGACTGTTGGAGAACTGACCCATTGATCCTATGGTCCTGGACAAAAATTCAGTTGAGCGAATCACATCTCATAATTCTTCTACAGTCAACACTCTCATATTTACAATGTACATGCTTTGCGATCAAATATTACAACACCAGATATTAGCATTGAGAAGATTAGACGAGCCCCTGATTTATATAAGTCTGACTATAGTGAACGATGTGAAGGTATGGTCAGAGAGTAAACAGTTTCATCCCTGATTAGTGGTCTCGTTAATAAATATCCCCGACCCTTACCTTCAGAGCCCATTCTTAATAAAACAAGCTTACAATAACCCTATGTATCTAATGGAATCTAATAACCCAACTATTACTGGTCCCATTAGCTCCCATACTGGTCCTATCAGTCCTCCATACTGGTCCCATCAGCCCTCATACTGGTCCGATCAGTCCGAGTCTGCCAGTGACTCTGCAGTAAACTACATAGATTGGAATGCTAAAACTCGGGCTTCGATACCCGCAGTGGGCACAGCGCATATAGCCTATGCGCTTAGAAACAAACATACCAATCATTCAACGTATTATTTTTGGTAAGCCAAAGTTTGAGTAATGTTTGATTTAGCTCATTTTTGTAATTCTGTAATAACTAACTTCAGATGACACCAAAGTATGATCCTTGTGGCTTATTTTGTTAAGTAAAAACCGCTGATTTAAATACTTTAATGTTTGAACGTTTGGTTTGCAACTTTCGGTGTCCTGATTGTCGAGTTTTGTCTTATATGTAGACAGGAGCATGTGGCGTTTTTATCCTTCGTCTATAAAAACACACATCTAAATTGAAACATGTGCACGGGACGTAGTTTATAGCAAGGATTTAATATTTTTTCGGGTTTTAAGATTGTTTATTTGTAATTAAGCACAAAGCTACACAGTGGGCTATCTGTGCTCTGCCCACCCCGGGTATCGAAACCCGGTTTCTAGCGTTGTAAGTCCGCAAACGTGCCGCTGTGCCACTAGGGGGCTGGTTTTAAGAATTTGTTTCAGAATTGAGACAAACTGAAGAAGTTGTAAAAACGAAAGATTTGGTTTCCTTGAAGATTGTATTTTAAAGTTAAGCTGATTGCACGTTATAAGTAAAGACTGATAACAAGTTTATAAAATTTAGATTTAATATATAGCTTGTTTATATAAATATTTGATCCAACAATTGTAACAACACAATCTTAATGAAACGAAAGATATTTATTGATTATGTTCATTTATTTAAGGTAACAAGGATCATTCACAAACAGAAAGAATTTTCACAAGTTACAAAAGATAGGGTAATTAAGACGAATTAGTACTAACTGTAGTGTTATTATTAAACCTGGTTTAATTAAATAATTTATCTAACCATGCATTAACTGACGAAGCATAAAAGAAGAGAGAGAGAAGGGGAGATGGAGCGAGAAAAAAAAGAGTTCTTGCGCATGTCCTTAACCTCTGTCTTTGAGACTAATAATGGCTGGAGACGGCTTGAATGGGTAATGAAGAAAAACTTTAATATAACAGCAAATGTACAACGTTTCGACAAGGTACTGATGATGAT
>NW_013676392.1:14602-17500 GCF_000517525.1 Limulus polyphemus
ATCATCATCAGTACCTTGTCGAAACGTTGTACATTTGCTGTTATATTAAAGTTTTTCTTCATTACCCATTCAAGCCGTCTCCAGTCATTATTAACCTCTGTCTGTCTGCCCCATTGGCTCAGCACCAAATCTGAGGGCTCATACCGCTATAAACGAGGTTTAGATATTCGTGATGGGCAAAGCACAGACAGTTAATTGAGTAGGTTTCACTTGACAACAAACAAATAAAAAGTTGTGACTAACTTATAGGAAATTAAAGACTTGATACTTTGTTTTCTTCTCATTAGAAAACTTTACACGTTCAGGGCACCTTATTTCGCCAACTCCTGCTAAGGGCTACTTACTAGCGCCCCTTATTGAGAGAGAGAAGTCTACGAGGGGTTAATGCTACAACAAGTTTTTAAAGGAGATAAACGTGTTTGGAGGGGGGGGGGAGATTTAGACTACGATAAAATATGCTTTGCACAATCATTTATAAAGATCAGAATTTTGTCACATAGCCAACATACTGTATAAAGGTCAAAAGGTGACCAAAAACAGCTCTTGCAACTGTAAGTCGATGAAAGTAAAATACACACTACCATGAAGTGGGCTTACGATAGTTGCTTGAAAACAACGGTGGAATGAGTAAACCACGAAAGAAGTTCTGTTTACCGTTGAAGAAAAGTCTGAATTGTTCTGAGGTCGTATGTAAAACCTGAGAAGGTCACTATTCTGAAATATAAGGAGTAATGCAGGACATTTGGAACGATATTCCATGACTTATAAACTGTATGTCAGCAGGAACACAACGAGCAATGTTGTGAGGGTTCACATGCAGGATACACATCTTATTCGCTTTTACTTTGTACTCGCTGTGGTAGTATTTGACTATACAGTTACTATAACTCGGTGTTTTATAATCCTGAGAATAACGTTTATTACCTTGTCTGATTTATATGGAAAGCGAGAATATCTAGGGTCCTTTCTTGACATTTTCATGTGTTTAAAACAAATTGATTGTACGATAAATGTTTTCTAACTGTGTACTTCAGCAGACAACCTATATTTAAACCCCCAGGGAACAAGTAGCTTTAGAAGTGTACGTTGTCATATATCAACGCGATCTCTATAGACATTTTAAAAACTGTCGCATTACAAAGACATCAGTTAAAAATGAAAGAACACGATAACGCAATTGTAACTACGTGAGCCTAATGTTAATATCTTTATTAATCCAACTCGCAGGTGGGTTGGGGATATAAATATTTATTATGTAATGACTGCTTTATTGTATGTTTGATTTTTGAATTTTCACTCGAAGTTATAAAAAGAGCTATTTTTGCACAGCTGTCCTTCCCTTTTAAGAGCGTGAATAGGTTTGTTTATTTTGAATTTGTACCCCAAAGCTATACAATGACTAACTACGAAGCGTCTTTCCCAATTTTGAGTTGACAGATCAGAGGGGAGGCAGCCAGCTAATAATCAACAACACACCCGTCCACAGGGAAGGCAGCTAGCCAATAATCAACAACACACCCAACCAGAGGGGAGGCAGTTAGCCAATTAATCAACAACACACTCATTCAGAGGGGAGGTAGTTAGCCAACAGTCAACAACACACCCAACCAGAGGGAAGGCAGCTAGCCAACAGTCAACAACACACCCATCCCATCCAGAGAGGAGGCAGCTAGCCAACAGTTAACAATACACCTATCCAGAGAGGATGCAGCTAGCCAATAATCAACAACACACCCAACCAGAGGGGAGGCAGCTAGCCAATAGTCAACAACACACCCATCCAGAGAGGAGGCAGTTAGCCAACAGTCAACAACACACCCAACCAGAGGGAAGGCAGCTAGCCAACAGTTAACAATACACCTATCCAGAGAGGATGCAGCTAGCCAATAATCAACAACACACTTATCCAGAGGGGAGGTATCTAGCCAACAGTCAACAACACACCCAACCAGAGGGAAGGCAGCTAGCCAACAGTCAACAACACACCAAACCAGAGGGAAGGCAGCTAGGCAACAGTCAACAACACACCCATCCAGAGAGGAGGCAGCTAGCCAACAGTCAACAACACACCCATCCCATCCATAGAGAAGGCAGCTAGCCAGTAGTCAACAACACACTCATCCAGAGGAAAGGTAGTTAGCCAACAGTCAACAACACACCCATCGAGAGGGGATGCAGCTAACCAACAGACAACAGCACATCCATCGTCAAGTAACCTAATAATGAGATATAATGGGATTTGGCTGTCACTGTTATAATGCACCCACGGCCCCAAAATGCGGAGCGCCATTTGGAAGCAGCTAAACTCGAGCTGTGAACTTTTTACTTCACGTCTTGCTAAATGATAGCTTGATCCGATACTTTATATACTGAAAACGAATTTCAACAACTAAGTTATATTTATTACCCCAGTGAATTACAGGGATTACAATAGAAACTGAACTGATCCTTCGTGAATTACAGGGATTACAATAAAACTGTATTGATCCTTCGTGAATTATAGGGATTACAATAGAAACTGAATTGATCCTTCGTGAATTATAGGGATTACAATAAAAACTGAACTGATTATTCGTTAATTATAAGGATTACAATAAAAACTGAACTGATCCTTCGTGAATTATAGGGATTACAATAAAAACTGAACTGATCCTTCGTGAATTACAGGAATTACAATAAAACTGTATTGATCCTTCGTGAATTATAGGGATTACAATAGAAACTGAATTGATCCTTCGTGAATTATAGGGATTACAATAGAAACTGAACTGATTCTTCGTTAATTATAAGGATTACAATAAAAACTGAACTGATCCTTCGTGAATTACAGGAATTACAATAAAACTGTATTGATCCTTCGTGAATTACAGGAATTACAATAAAACTGTATTGATCCTT
>NW_013676393.1:0-1381 GCF_000517525.1 Limulus polyphemus
GAGACAATTAATCGGAAATGGAATTGCAGACAGGCATAGATAGAGAGATTGAAGACAGAGATAATCGAGTCAAGCCGTAAGTAAAGTGTGTGAATCCCTGTGAATTATAACGTGTTTTTATAAAATTAGTTAAGTTAAACTGACCGTGAAAAGTCTGTGTATTACAAAGTTGTATTGAGAAAGAATAAACTAGTTTTAATTAAGAAAGGACTTGTATCGCTGAAGTTCCTCGGAAAGACTTTATACAGGAAATTAACAAACGACCAGAGACGTAACATTACAATCCGACATCTATGGGTTCAATTCCCCTTGTGGATAGAATGTAAATAACCTCTCATGTAGCTTAACAACGAAACAAACAATAAAAGAAATCATATTATTTATCTTAGCAAAAACTATATTTTACACATATTCCTAAGTTTCTAGCCCGGACTTATTTTATAAGTAAATTGTTTTCGATGTAAAATATTTCATCTTGAGTTAGAAATGACAATTAACCATCAATATACTGTTTTCTATAAGAAAAATAATAAAATATAAAACGAAATTAGCTGTTATATAACCTGGTTAATTTGCTTAAAAAATGCTAAGTATTAAATTATACTGGACTGTGGAAAGTCAGGAATAATCTGGAACTTTCGCTTGTTTTTCATTGAATTTCACCATTTTGATTTATTACAAACCCACAAATTGATTGAAAAGTCCTACACGCTGTGGCTTTGGCATATTGATGGTATATTTGTATACTTTCAAGTATTCTTGTAGGAATAACGAAAGTTCATTATCGATAAATTCATAACTTATTATGCACTAAACTGATATTATTTCCTCTACTGATATGAAGCCTAGCAACAATATTGACTCTCCTCATTAAGATAAATAATTTATTACGTCAATGTAACTTTTTTTTTGCCGCGGATGAGAGGCCCATAAAACGGATCTGAGTTTTCTTTTTCAAGTATAAACTTTTAGCTCATAGCTCCGTCATCTCTTGACCGATTTGAGATCTAATTACAGTTTACGACTCAGGAGGTCAAACCCTTTCGATTGGTGTTTTCGATCACGTCCAATTCTAATTCTGCCTAAAAGAATTTCAATTTGAGGGTAGGCTGGTAAAGATCCTGATGAGTAAAAAAATCGAATTAGGTATACGTACGCCCCACGTTTGGTATTGCTGGCGCACGAAAATATAGCTAATAAAAAGTGAAACAAAGGTTTCATAGATAATTTAATTACTGACGATCTGATTTTTATCTACGTAAAACTGATTCACGCTCACACCAGCGCTATATGGCATTCCTAAATCACACAAACAGGACTGCCCCATACAACCTATACTGTCCACTTATGATTCATTCAACTACAATCTTGGCAAATACAT
>NW_013676393.1:2370-7001 GCF_000517525.1 Limulus polyphemus
CGAAAAAAATCAAGAAATCCATCTTAACTGAACAAAACAACCCTACTCTAAACCAACACCCCGGGATGCCAAGATACCTCTTCTAAGTTTCACAACAGTTCCGGTCATGTGACTTCTTTGTTCAATCTGTATATATATATCCGTGTCTGTGTAAATTACTTGTATCTGATGATGACAAAACCTTGTCGAAACGTTGTACATTTGCTGTTATGTTAAACTTATATTAAAGTTTTCTTCATTACCCATTCAAGCCGTCTCCAACCATTAAAGGTCTCATAGATTAATTTGCTATAATCCAGCCTGAAAGAATTTCAAGTACCGTGGCTATTGAGTATTCCCTTTTGGTTCTTTTTTCTAGAATATCCAAAGAATATATTTTTCAAAAACGCGTTTTTAAAAAAAGCGTTCACTTACAAAATAAAAATAAATAATTAAACCAATAGAATAAAATCAAAAAGATGATACTCTATGTGTATTACGAAGCTTGATGTCCAGAGATAAGTATGTTTCTTCAGCAGTAAGTGTCTTGGTTAATTATACTTCAAGTTCTATGTGATATAGTTATGCTGTTTTTCGGAGTTAATACCAACGAAGATATATCTTGAAAAATGATCATTACAAAAAGTACCCAAAAAATAAAAGTAATTATTCTAGTATTTTCACGTTGATAAAAGTTTTGTCAGAACGTTCTGGTGTAATGGCCAAGATCACAGGGTTTGATTTGGTTGTTGTTTAAGCGCAAAGCTGCACAATGGGCTGTCTGTGCTCTGCCCACCACGGTATCAAAACCAGATTCTTAGTGTGTCGTAAATCTGCAAACTTATTGCAAAGCCACTGGGAGGCTTATTTTGTTTGTTTGTTTTAAAGCTATCTGCTGTGTCCATTGCAGGGAATCACTGCAAGGCAATCACAGAGCACTAATGTTGTTAACTTCGCTAAAGACATTATCTTCTCTTGAAATTGTGAGATTTAATTTATATTTAAATGATTTTCTTTCAAGTGTCATAAAAGCTCTTTGCATCACAGTGTATTCTCTAGGAGGTCATGTAAGTTTATGGACTTTTAACGCTAAAATTCGGAGTTAGATTTCTCATGGTGGACAGAGTGCAGATAGTCTATTGTGTAGCTTTATGCTAAAACAAATATACAAAGTACTACCGTAACAAATGTCTATTTTATATTCACCTAATAATTGAAATTATTAACATTTTGTAAACGATTTAAACCATCACAATAGGTAACTAAAGAATGAAAATAAATTAGACTGACCTTTCTGGTCGCATCTGGTAGGTAATAACCTACATTTATTGATATTGCTGTTTTTCTTAAAGCCATCTGGTATAATAAACCAGCTATTACCATTGTTGTTTGTACTTAACCCCATCTGATAGACAAAATCACTTTTGCTGACATCCCTGTGTTTTCTTAAAGTCAGACATCAAACTCTGATGTCATTTCTTATGTTTGTACTTTAATTAAATTTTATAACCGTCAATAAAAGTGAGAAATAGTAAAGGACCTAGTAGAGAAACTTAAAGTTAACCTTAATCCACTCTGACTTCACCCTATTTATAACATTTTCCTTACTACCAACCAAACAACTATCAAACCAACTGGCTCATCCATCTCCTGCCTCAATAAGTCCTAAGCCGTCTCCTATGTGTCACCTTATTCAAATATTACTTTATATTTTCATGGACAAATTGGAATAGTTGCTTGATGTTTTCAACTCTAAGAAGACCCTATGTCAGTCAGATTTGTTGTGGCTGTTGCATTTTTAGCGCAAAACCCATAATGCCACCCGTACTTTGTCCACTTTGGGGCAATGAACCCTGGATTTTAGCGTTGTAAGTCCGTAAATTTACTTCTAGCACCGGAGGGGGGATGTCATGCCAATGTGTCAATCACCATTATATTTCTCAATTGCTTGTAAATGATCGATTTCATAACTGGCTAAAGAGAAGGAGTTTTCAGCTTTCTTTTAGCGTTGGGGCTGCGAAAAGTGATTTGAAGTGGTAAGGTAATTGAAATCCGTCAGCGCATCACAAACTTAACGGCCAAGCACAAGAAGCATGGAAGTCTCCAAATGACATGCAGAGGTATTCAGGAACCGTTTAGAACTACCTTGGTAGATATTGCGCAGCAAGCCTAGTACAATATTATGCCTGTAGCTGCTTTCAAAGTGTTCCTGTCTGCTCATCCTACTGCTGACTATTGTGACCTACCGAATCGCAGGTGAAGTCGTTCGTATCTCAGTTGAAAGTTAAACATAAAAAGGTGATAGCAGAAGCATAACAGGTTGGCAATTGTTTAATTAATAATGCTGAGAATGTGGCTTTATTGAAATATACTCCCAGCGGGTAGACCTTAGTACTAGCTAGTATAGAGACTTGAGGATGCTGTATTTCACTTAAAAATTTATAAATTAACAAACGAAAACTTGTCTCGAAAAGATAAATCTAAAATCAACTTCTTTGGGTGTTCCCGGATTGAACTTATATTTAATATTCAATAAATTGTAGTCTAAAGAAACTCACTGGCTCCTGAGGGACGTATTAAAGACATTCTCTATGCTTCACGTACACGTTCTCACTGGACCTACTGGTCAATAACCTCAGAATATACATGAAATAACAACAACACATACATCAGAAGGTTTTAAGTTATGTCTGAAAGCAACAGTTAATTTCCAAAATAAACTTACATTCTGAAAAAGTTATGTTATTTAATAAAAAGGTTTATGAAAAGCTATTACGAAATTCCTTCCTTTCATAGGTTTACGACATTTAAAAGTTTGAAATGGTAAACGAAAAGTAAACATGAAGCAGGAATTTTTCTTTTTGAAACTTGTCATCTTCGTTTATTTATATAAAAATAATGCATTTTTATTATAATAATAATACATATTATGTTTTTCTTAGTAAACTTGCCTCATGGTTTAAACAAAAGTAATTATTGATAATTTAAAACATCAAACACAATTTATCAGTTTACAGCGCCCTCTTTGTTAAATTAAAGAACTATCTTTCCCGAATGTACGATAACTGTCTTAAATCGATGAATGTTTATGTTTGCTAGAAGTAGAACTTAGATGTGATAATTATCTTTTTCCACACAGAAGTGGGCCAGATACAATCCTGATATTGATTTAGAAGCTGAGAAAACTCATTTAAAATGTGAGTAAACTTATAATTTTATGGACAATTTATTGATATTACTATTAGCATCAAAATCAAATCGAAAGTTAGTAATACTAATGCTGAGTAATGGTAGACAAGACAGTGACGAATAATAAATTAAAATTTTAAGTTTTGTGGTGGTTTTTTAAACTTACACTTCGTTATTAAGCTAGTAACAGTAATGGTAATGTAGCATAAAACTATTAGGAGTACTACCACTACTATTGTACTAGCTAATGTTTTACTGATAGTGGTATGTATTAGTAAAACAAAATAAAAGTATTTAACTTATAATTTTTACGCGGTTCCAATAGTTTTTACTCAGGAAGTTAGTGCAAAAATCACATCCAAAGGTTTGCGTCAAGAACGTGAACATCTTCACGAACAATATAATTTTGTAATGTTTGGACTAATATTCAGTAGCGTAATTTAAAAAGTTAAATTTCTAATAGTATTTCTGTGCACCAGAATGTAGTAAAAATGGCCAGTACTCAGTAAGCTTTCTCAAGCTTTGTGATGATGTTAACAGCTTGATGTTATAAATGCACAGCCACTAATAACGTAGTTGGCATAGCCTGATTAGATACATACACTAAAGGTTGGCTTATGAGCTAGATCTACATGATGAGAAACAGAATCTTCCTAAGCAAGGTATAAATATTTCATTCAAGTCTAATCTGTTTTTAATTTCTTAGAAATATTCAGAAAGGTTTACAGATTCTAAACTTGTAACAAGCTAAAAGAATATCAATTATTCCCACTGACACCTTCTGTCCAGTAAAAACATGTAAAGATATTTAACCTTCCCTTTCAAACCCAGAATCATCATGGTAGCTCTTCACTCAATGTCTTTTCTTAATTATATTCTGACTAGCACCATACGGAGTGTGAAATGACGACTTCCTTCAAATTATTCCTAGTTACCTTATTACCAGTTAACATGCTTTAACCATGAAGATTTAAAGATTTTGTAGTAACTTTTCCTAGACACTTTTTTGTATCAACTTCACCCAAAGATCCCCATCAAGAATGAAAGAATAGTTATGTTGTGAAAATCAAAATACTTAACCTTACAAAATACTTAGCTTTACAAAATACTTAGCTTTACAAAATACTTAACTTTACAAAATACTTAACTTTACAAAATACTTGACCTTACAAAATACTTGACCTTACAAGTATTTTGTAAGGTTAAGTATTTTAAGTATTTTGTAAGGTCAAGTATTTTGTAAAGTTGGACCTTACAAAATACTTGACCTTACAAAATACTTAACTTTACAAAATACTTAACTTTACAAAATACTTAACCTTACAAAATACTTAACCTTACAAAATACTTAACCTTACAAAATACTTAACTTTACAAAATACTTGACCTTACAAAATACTTAACCTTACAAAATACTTAACCTTACAAAATACTTAACCTTACAAAATACTTAACCTTACAAA
>NW_013676393.1:7955-12540 GCF_000517525.1 Limulus polyphemus
TTTACAAAATACTTAACCTTACAAAATACTTAGCTTTACAAAATACTTAACCTTACAAAATACTTAGCTTTACAAAATACTTAACCTTACTTTTATTAAGATTAGATAACTACTGTATTTTCAAATCTCAGACAAACTGAACCAGTTTAGTTGTTATTCTGTTATCAATGTTGTTAATAAAAATTATAAATAACATAAGACATAGCACAGAAATTTAAGGTATGCCACTTGTGACCTTAATCCACTCTAATTTGACCCGTATTCATAACAGCCTTCTGCCTTTTACCACCCAATCAACTCTCAATCTGTTTAATAATTGTATCTCCTACCCCAGGAGATGTTATGTTTTAAGAAGTCTCTTGCATGTCACCATGTTAAAACAAAACACTTCTGAAGTTCCAAGTACACCAAAGTCACTGCATTAACTTTTGGGTGAGATGTAACATTTTTAAAGAATGTTACCAAACTTGTAACAATCCCTTTCTAAATCCATGCTGACTACCTGTGATAATACAAAATTTGCACACTCATCCTTAAAAAAGTAAGAATTTAAATCCATCTTTTAGTTTTCAGTAAATCATCGATTTTCCTCTTTGGAAGGTGCCATTCTCAGTATTCTTGTAAACTTCAATAAGATTACTTCTTAACCTTTCCTCAAGAGGTCACTTGGACATTAGCTGTCTCCCCTAGACATGTGATATTGGTCAGTCTCCAATCTTTTAGCATCTCACAACTATTATTGAATTCATTAACAGTCAGTGAAGGTCAAGGATGAAGCTACCCTTTTGTTTCCCAAGATAAACAGTGTCTAGTTGAAGTTTCTTCAACTTTACAATATTGAATGTTATCATCTCTGGCTTCATTCTTACTTCTTTTGAGGATATTGGACATAACCATTGAGAGGAAATTTACTGGACATAACCATCGAGAGGGAGATCTACTGGACATAACCATCGAGAGGGAGTTCTACTTGTGAAACCATATCTAATAAAAGCTGATGAAAAAAATAGCATTTTGGTGTTTAGTTATCTCATAAATGTCAACTAAAACACTCATCTTCACCTCCTATAAACCATCTTCCATTTTGATATTTGAATTCCCTTTAACATTACTTAAAAACGTATTTACTATTAGTGTTAACATTTGCTGCCAGCTGTCTCTCATATGCTCATTTCTGATTTACTGTTGTTTTTAATCAGTTCTCCAGTACTTGTAAAGGTTTCTTAATCTTTATTTTCAGCAGGTAATTGTAAATTTCTAATGCTTTTCTATAGTTTTCCATTTTATTTCCTTTGTAAGCCATTTATTATTAAGTTTGGCAATTTGACTTTTTTTTCACAAGGTGAAAATACTTGTTTTTATGAATAACAGTTTGACCTTCAAGTTGTGTTATGTCAGACAAACATCCCCAATCAACAGTCTGTTCTAATTTACCTGAGATTGTTTGTTATAGCATCCAAGTTATTAATTTAATAGCCTTGATCTTAACATTCAGTAAGCCTAATTATACAGTAATCATTGACTCAGATGTTCCCCCATTTTAACCTTTGGCTTTACACAATCCCATTTAATGTTTCTAAAGTTAAAATCTTGCATAATAAGAACCTACTTTATTCAATCATTTCATTAAAAGTTTCTTGTTAACCTTCTGAGTTTGATCAGGTGGTCTGTAGGAATTTTCTAACACAAACCTCCTGCCCTTTTAGCTACAGACAAGAACCTGTATTGGTTCTACGTTTGTACTAGCCGCTATAATATCTTTCAGTTAATCTGTCTGTAACTTCCTTAACTTAAATAACCACCTGTTCCCCACTCTTTTTATTAATAACTTGTATCCAGGAATTTCAAAATAATTTTTATTTGAGATACACATATACTTCAAGGACAACAAGGAATGTGTTGGTCCAACTAGGCCATCTCATCCACTATACTAAACTCTAAAATAAAAATAAAATGTTCAAAGCCAGCTCTCATTCAAATATTTATCAAGCTTTCCCTTAAACCAACTGAATCCACCACATCTGAAGGTAATTCATTCCGAAGGCCAACCACCCTGTTAGCAAAATAAAGTTGTCTTAGCAGATAATGACTTTACATAATAAATTTACACTTATGTCTCCTAGTCTTACCATTAAATAAAGATATTTACCATGCCATTCCAGGTTTCAGTAATTTTAATGATGTCAAAGTTCATCTTAATTATAGATCTGAATTTGTCCATTATATTACTGCTAAAATTTGACTAATACTACTTAAGCCTATACCTATAATATCAGAGTATTGTAAGTGGATTGTGCTGCTGCTTTTAAGTTTTTTTATTTTGTCCTGATCTTTTGACTATTTTTTTATTCCTGTTTATGATATTAAAACATTTATATCCTCACCACTTCATTAATTATTTATATCTCCTGAACAATTGGGTTAATTACTTTTGCATAAAAAAATGAGAACTTATTTCCTTACTGAAATTCAGACTGTTTATTTTATACAATTTTTTTATTTCCAACAAATGGATCCCATACATTCATCCACTCAACTTTTTTTAAAGTAACATAACATAGATTTTAACATACCAATTAGTACTTAGAACCTTCTGACTATAATTAAGCCTTGGCAATGCCACCGATAAAAATCAAATGTTGACCACCTCTAGACTTCAGTGCTTTTATCAAGTTTCTGTACTTTACTTTCGACATCATTACCTCTGACATCTGCTACACAACTGTACTTCTTTAAGTTAACTACAGTATCTTAACTATATCATCGACTCCACATCCCGAATAACACGCACTAGTTGTTCTCTCTCTGTTTACCCCTCCAAATACTACTATATCCACATACCTAATCAACCACTATCACATCATTATGCAAATATGTCGCCAATGTGTTAAAGTTTACCTAATCATGTGGTGTGTTGTTAGTCTGTTATATCTGTAGTTGAGTAAGGTATCAGTATGAAAAGTGACAGCTTGAGCTGATGATCTTATCCAACTACCTTTAATGGAGTGACTGATAGACTGGTCACTTTTCTGTTTGTAAGTTCTCACATAACAAATTGAAAAGCTACACTCATAATAAACACATTAAAGAAATCTAATCCAGCTTTAGAACACTCAAAGTATATATTTATATGAATGTAGTTTTTCAAAAGATGTTTCATTCATGTTAAATATACCTTGAAGATGTTTCATTGATGTTAACTTAAATATACCTTGAAGATGTATCATTGATGTTAACTTAAATATACCTTGAAGATGTTTCATTCATGTTAACTTAAATATACCTTGAAGATGTTTCATTCATGTTAACTTAAATATACCTTGAAGATGTTTCATTGATGTTAACTTAAATATACCTTCAAGATGTTTCATTCATGTAAACTTAAATGTACCTTGAAGATGTTTCATTCATGTTAACTTAAATATACCTTGAAGATGTTTCATTCATGTTAACTTAAATATACCTTGAAGATGTTTCATTCATGTTAACTTAAATATACCTTGAAGATGTATCATTCATGTTAACTTAAATATACCTTGAAGATGTTTCATTCATGTAAACTTAAATATACTTTGAAGATGTTTCATTCATGTTAACTTAAATATACCTTGAAGATGTATCATTCATGTAAACTTAAATATACCTTGAAGATGTTTCATTCATGTCAACTTAAATATACCTTGAAGATGTTTCATTCATGTTAACTTAAATATACCTTGAAGATGTATCATTCATGTTAACTTAAATACACAATTACATAAAAACCTTTTTAAAAACGATTTGAACATAAATATAGCATTCCAAATTTGGGTGTTCGGAATGTAAAGAAAGAACATGAATCGAGCTGTGTTCTTTCTGATAAACTTAGGTGTTAACTTTGCAATATGTATCTCTAATCAACCTCTTGAAAATATCTGAAACCTGTTCTGAACAGGGTTGAAAGAAGAATGAGTACGATTAAATGTCACTAATTGTTTATGTTTTTTGTGATAAGGTCTCAGGAAACTGGGAAGGGCGAAGAGGAGGGAGTAAGGCCTCCTAACCCCCAACATCAGGCTGCTTCAAAAAGAGTGCAGCAGACCCAAGCACAGGTGGATGAGGTATGTTTATAGTGTGTGTGATAAGATAGATATTTATTTTTGAAGTTTTTTATTCAAGACTGATGAATGAAGGTTTTTTTTGTACATTAAGTTATAAAGTTTTTTAAACTCAAAACATTGAATATATGATTTTTTATTAAAGTTTTTGTTGTATGGTCAGGTTAAGTATTTTGTTTGCAACCAGTACATGATTTAGAATCTGAATAACGTTTTTCTTTTTGCTTTAAATATATTTTATTCCAGAATTCAAGATACTGAGCTTACAAATGTTTGTTTTTACTGAGATAAAGGTTGGATATCTTTCATATAACTCAAACTCTTGATTGGATTGAAGATGTTTTTGTGTAAAAGTTGGATTTTGTTTTTATTTTTCAGAGTACATCCTCTTGAATTTAAGTTTCTACTTTATATCAGAATTCAATGACGAGGAACCCACTTTACAAAACCTTGTCGAAACGTTGTACATTTGCTGTTATGTTAAACTT
>NW_013676393.1:13391-14957 GCF_000517525.1 Limulus polyphemus
TTATTCACTGTTGCCTGCTCCATGTGTTTTGGTAAGTGACACAGGTTAGTTAAAGTATAATTTATTATTCACTGTTGCCTGCTCCATGTGTTTTGGTAAGTGACATGTGTTAGTTAAAGTATAATTATTCACTGTTGATGGTCGTACAGGTGTGATGTTGTTTAAAAGAATGTTAAACATGTGACAGTATTTGAACCTAACAACTAGTATTTGTGTGTTACTTTCATTAGCACATTTATTATAATAGTAAATTGACACACAGTGATTTAGAAATGTAATTAAAAACATTTTATTTAGTGAACATACTACATGTTTCAACAGAACATTGGCCCGTGTTCTTTTATAGAAAAAAAATACATGTATATACACACACACAAAGACAAAATGCACAAGGGTTTATGATCTAAAGTAATGTCATCTCCCGACAGTAGTGAAACTTGCAACAGGTTTATGACTTAAAGAAAACGTTAGGGCTGGTCAGGTGCATGACTGAAAACTAGGCGAATAAACTCAGCCAATTTTTGTGGCAGCTCATGAGGGGGTTAACACTTGATAATGGGTTAAACATTGTAGAGTTGGCAGTGGCAGCTCATCAGGGGATTAATGCTTGATAATGGGTTAAATACTGTAGAGCTGGCAGTGACGGCTCATCAGGGGGTTACCACTTGATAATGGGTTAAATACTGTACAGTTGGCAGTGACGGCTCATCAGGGGGTTAACACTTGATAATGGGTTAAATACTGTAGAGTTGGCAGTGGCAGCTCATGAGGGGGTTAACACTTGATAATGGGTTAAATACTGTACAGCTGGCAGTGACGGCTCATCAGGGGGTTAACACTTGATAATGGGTTAAATACTGTAGAGTTGGCAGTGGCAGCTCATGAGGGGGTTAACACTTGATAATGGGTTAAATACTGTACAGCTGGCAGTGACGGCTCATCAGGGGGTTAATGCTTGATAATGGGTTAAATATTGTAGAGTTGGCAGTGATGGCTCGTCAGGGGGTTAACACTTGATAATGGGTTGGAAGTTGTAGATCTGGTAGCAGTGGCTTATTAGCTGTCCCTAATTAAAACACTTAAACCAAACATTTTATCATTAATAATGGTTAGTGTAACTAATTGGTACTGGAGCTTCATTCATGAATTAAAACAGGAAACTATAAGTCAGAGTGTCCTGTTTCTATGTCAGTAGAAGGGCTTGTTAGACAAGCTGTCGATAATTTAACGATGAAGTAAGAAACAGATTTAACTAGTTGCAGGACGTGACGTACAATGATTTCATTTGGTAGAAAATGTAGCTGTGTATAGTGTGTGTGCTTCAACTGTCACCAGCCTCTACTGAGAGCTGGACGTCACTACTATGGAGGTAGCTGTGTATAGTGTGTGTGCTTCAATTGTCACCAGCCTCTACTGAGAGCTGGACGTCACTACTATGGAGGTAGCTGTGTATAGTGTGTGTGCTTCAATTGTCACCAGCCACTACTGAGAGCTGGACGTCACTACTATGGAGGTAGCTGTGTATAGTGTGTGTGCTTCAATTGTCACCAGCCACTACTGAGAGCT
>NW_013676393.1:15599-18967 GCF_000517525.1 Limulus polyphemus
TACAAGACTAATTTATTGCCGATGTAGTATGTGTATATATAGGACTAATTTATTGCCGATGTAGTATGTGTATATATAGGACTAATTTATTGCTGGTGTAGTATGTGTATATATAGGACTAATTTATTGCTGGTGTAGTATGTGTATTCACAAGAATAATTTATTGCCGATGTAGTATGTGTATATATAGGACTAATTTATTGCTGGTGTAGTATGTGTATTTAGGACTAAATTATTGCCGATATAATATGTGTATTTAGGACTAATTTATTGCTGGTGTAGTGTGTGTATTTAGTACTAATTTATTGCTGGTGTAGTATGTGCATTTAGGACTAATTTATTGCCGATGTAGTATGTGTATTTTGAACTAATCTATTGCCGGTGTAGTATGTGTATTTAGGACTAATGTATTGCTGATGTAGTATGTGTATATATAGGACTAATTTATTGCCGGTGTAGTATGTGTAGATATAGGACTAATCTATTGCCGGTGTAGTATGTGTATATATAGGACTAATTTATTGCTGATGTAGTATGTGTATATATAGGACTAATTTATTGCTAAATACACATACTACACCGGTGTGTGTGCTTCAACTGTCACCAGCCTCTACTGAGAGCTGGACGTCAGTGCTACAATACAACTTCTACTATGGAGTATTATATAATACTCTTGCTACATTCAGTGTCACTTAATACTCTGGCTAGACTAGTTTTGTTGCTCTGTTGTCATAAAGTTGGAGCTTGAATGATGTAAGTAAATAATTTAGAATGAGCTCAACTGTTGACTGGTTGCCATCTACTGAGTGCAGTGAAAATTGTTTTAAAAAGTAGTTTAAGTTTCACTCACTAGATAGCAGGACCTTGAACAAAATATGTTCACAAAACTGATCTGTGATTTTTATGGCCCAAACTTATTTAATAGATAAATTAAGCTTTTCTGAAGATAGCATCTGTAGCACGGGTTACACCTAATTGTGCTTTAAAATTAAAAAAATATTATCTTTTGTTGTTATGTTGAAAGGTGTTCAGATACTGAACAGTTACATGAGAGGTTAGTTGTGTTGTTAGATGTATAAGTTAAGATGTGGTGCTAATAGAAGACACTTTGTGTCTCCTTATAGATGCCTTACAGCAAGGAGCGTCACAATTTGAACAGCATGCTGGTAAACTAAAAAGAAAATTTTGGTGGAAAAATTTGAAGGTGAGGTTTAGTACAGAATTATTTTGGAAACTTGAAGTCTCAATTATTAGGTTTGTTGAGCAGAACAGTCAGTAATTATATGTAATTACTGTTTAGTACATTGGAAAAAATGAAAATAAACAGATATGTAATGATTATTAAAACCATTTTCTCATCACTGATATTTAAAAAAATCTAAAACCCCGAAGACTAATTACTTAAGTGATCTGATAAAGTTTAGCAATAAATCATATGTCTGATGTTTACATTTATATAATAAAGTTTAGCAATATGTCATATGTCTGATGTTTACATTTATATAATAAAGTTTAGCAATAAATCATATGTCTGATGTTTACATTTATATAATAAAGTTTAGCAATACATCATATTTCTGATGTTTACATTTATATAATAAAGTTTAGCAATACGTCATATGTCTGATGTTTACATTTATATAATAAAGTTTAGCAATACGTCATGTCTGATGTTTACATTTATATAATAAAGTTTAGCAATAAATCATATGTCTGATGTTTACATTTATATAATAAAGTTTAGCAATAAATCGTATGTCTGATGTTTACATTTATATAATAAAGTTTAGCAATACGTCATGTCTGATGTTTACATTTATATAATAAAGTTTAGCAATGGCTTTGTGGTAAGTCTGAGGGCGGGTAATGGTAAAACTTAGGTTTTGATACTTGGTAGTCACAACACAGAGAGCTTTGTGCTTAAGAACATCTAAATAACTACTTATTACAAAGAGAATAACATCTCTTAACATATTTGGAAAACTAAATATTACTTTTGAAACTGAAGTGACCAATTGATCATAGAAACACAATTCTCTGTACATTGGTAGAAAAATATTTAAAGATACATTGTGTTTAGATATTGTAATAAGGAACTAGATGCTTGTATTTTGAAACATAATCATTGAAATATTATTTTCAATAATGGTTTGTCTTTTTATTAAGTCTCTAAGACAGCAAGTTTTTGTTTTTAGTTTAAACGGATTCTGGCTAATTCTGTTTTTCTGCAGAAAAAAAATAAACTTTTCTTTGATATAATCCTCAAATTAATATATTAATTGTATCATAGTGTGTTTTACTGGTCTTGAAAATACCAGTTTCGTACATTTGTTTACGGAATAATCTTTCTTTTATGAAAACAGGAAATACGTTTTTCACTGACAAACAGGTTTTTTTGAACTTGTTGTATTTGATAATGAAAATTATCATTTTTTTTTCACCCTGTTGGATTAGATTGAATTTTATTATTTAAAAATGTCATTTTTCTAATTGTTGAAGTTGGATGTATTTCATTGTTGAAAGTTTTTTATTCTTCTAATTTTTGGGTTTGATTATATTTAATTGTTGAAGAAGAAATTGTTTAATTAGGTATTGTTTCACTTATATGGTAGAAAAGTGTGAATAACATTGTTTATAATGTTAGTATTGTTCCTATTTCAGATGATTGCCATAATGGTTATAATTGGTGTAATTTTTGTGCTGATAATTACAGGTAAATACTTTGTTGCTTCTTATTAAGATTTATTGATTAGTAGGATGGAATTTTTGGTTAAATAGATAAATAGCTTTCAAACTGTTGATTACATTAATTGTCAATAGGAGATTGACTCAGCACTATAAAACAATAATAAATTAAATATCACGATACAGTTAACGGTCCAGGTTTTCAACTTATTGTCATAGTGGAAAAATTATTGTTATTACAAACTATTAAAAAACCTTTTTAGGTGAGATATAATAATATTTTTAACATGGTACACATAAACATACTACAGCAGCAGTAAATTAGTCCTAAATACACATACTACACCAGCAATAAATTAGTCCTAAATAAACATACTACACCAGCAATGAATTAGTCCTAAATACACATACTACACCAGCAATAAATTAGTCCTAATACACAGCTACCTCCATAGTAGTGACGTCCAGCTCTCAGTAGAGGCTGGTGACAGTTGAAGCACACACACTATACACAGCTACCTCCATAGTAGTGACGTCCAGCTCTCAGTAGAGGCTGGTGACAGTTGAAGCACACACACTATACACAGCTACCTCCATAGTAGTGACGTCCAGCTCTCAGTAGAGGCTGGTGACAGTTGAAGCACACACACTATACACAGCTACCTCCATAGTAGTGACGTCCA
>NW_013676394.1:0-2300 GCF_000517525.1 Limulus polyphemus
TTTCAACAGCATGCCAAACTTCAATGCATCATAAGGTCATAAAGACACAGTGTGTTCAATTGTTATATAAAATACTGTTATAATTGCAACAGCATGTCATAGTACATTACATCATAAGGTCATAAAGATCCCGTGTATTCACTTGTTATACTAAACACAGTTATAATTACAAAAGCATGTCATTGTACAACACATCATAAGGTCCTAAAGATCCCGTGTATTCACTTTTTCTATAACATAGAGTTGTAATTACAACAGAATGTCATTGTACAATACATCATAAGGTCATAAAGACCCTGTGTATTCACTTTTTATATAAAATACTGTTATATTATAACAGCATGTCATAGTACATTACATCATAAGGTCATAAAGAACCGGTGTATTCACTTTTTGTATAAAATACTGTTATATTTACATCATCATATCATTTTACAATACATCATAAGGTCATAAAGACATTGTGTATTCACTTGTTATATAAAATACAGTTATAATTACTACAGCATTCCAAACATCAATGCATCATAAGTTCTTAAAGAACCCGTTTATTCACATGTTATATATAATGCTGTGATAATTACAACACCATGCCATACTTCAATACATCATAAAGTCATAAAGATTAAGTGTAAACTTATGATGCAATGTACAATGACATGCTGTTGTAATTATAACTATATTTTAGAGGACAAGTGAATACACGGGGTCTTTTAGACTTTATGATGTAATGTACTATGACAAGCTGCTGTAATTATAACTGTATCTTATAAAAAAGGTGAATATAAGGGGTCTTTATGACCTTATGATGTATTATACAATGACATGCTGTTGTATTATAACTGTATTTTATATAACAAGTGAATAAACGGGGTCTTTATGAATTTATGATGTATTGAAGTTTTGCATGTTGTTCTAATTATAATAGCATTTTATATAACAAGTATATACACCGGGTCTTTACGACCTTATGATGTATTGTACAATGATATGATGTTGTAATTATAACAGTATTTTATATAAAAAGTGAATACACGGGGTATTTATGAACTTATGATGTATGGATGTTTGGAATGCTGTTGTAATTATAACTGTATTTTATATAACTAGTGAATACACGGTGTCTTTATGACCTTATGATGTAATGTACTATGACATGCTGTTGTAATTATAACTGTGTTTTAGAGGACAAGTGAATACTTGGGATCCTTATTAACTTATGATGTAAAGTAATATGACATGCTGTTGTAATTATAACAGTATTTTATATAAAAAGTGAATACACGGGGTATTTATGAACTTATGATGTATGGATGTTTGGAATGCTGTAGTAATTATAACTGTATTTTAAATAACTAGTGAATACACGGTGTCTTTATGACCTTATGATGCATTGTACAATGACATGCTGTTGTAATTATAACTGTGTTTTAGAGGACAAGTGAATACTTGGGATCCTTATTACCTTATGATGTATTGTACAATGATATGATGTTGTAATTATAACAGTATTTTATATAAAAAGTGAATACACGGGGTATTTATGAACTTATGATGTATGGATGTTTGGAATGCTGTAGTAATTATAACTGTATTTTATATAACTAGTGAATACACGGTGTCTTTATGACCTTATGATGCATTGTACAATGACATGCTGTTGTAATTATAACTGTGTTTTAGAGGACAAGTGAATACTTGGGATCCTTATTAACTTATGATGTAAAGTAATATGACATGCTGTTGTAATATAACAGTATTTTATATAAAAAGTGAATACACCGGGTCATTGAGACCTTTTGATGTAATGTACTATGACATGCTGTTGTAATATAACAGTATTTTATATCAAAAGTGAATACACGGGGTTTTATGACCTTAAGATGTATTGAAGTTTGGCATGCTGTTGCAATTATAACAGTATTTTATACAACAAGTGAACATAAAGACACCGTGTTGTCTCTTGTTATATAAAATACAGTTGTAATTACAACTGCATATCATTGTACAATACATCATAAAGTCATAAAGACCCTGTGTATTCATTTAATATAAAATACTGTTATATTACAACAGCATGTCATAGTACATTACATCATCAGATCATAAAGACCCCCTGTATTCATTTAATATAAAATACTGTTATAATTACAACAGCATGTCATTGTACAATACATCATCAGATCATAAAGACCCCCTGTATTCATTTAATATAAAATACTGTTATAATTACAACAGCATGTCATTGTACAATACATCATCAGATCATAAAGACCCCCTGTATTCATTTAATATAAAAT
>NW_013676394.1:2635-10830 GCF_000517525.1 Limulus polyphemus
ATTTTATATTAAATGAATACAGGGGGTCTTTATGATCTGATGATGTATTGTACAATGACATGCTGTTGTAATTATAACAGTATTTTATATTAAATGAATACAGGGGGTCTTTATGATCTGATGATGTATTGTACAATGACATGCTGTTGTAATTATAACAGTATTTTATATTAAATGAATACAGGGGGTCTTTATGATCTGATGATGTAATGTACTATGACATGCTGTTGTAATATAACAGTATTTTATATTAAATGAATACACAGGGTCTTTATGACTTTATGATGTATTGTACAATGATATGCAGTTGTAATTACAACTGTATTTTATATAACAAGAGACAACACGGTGTCTTTATGACCTTATGATGCATTGTACAATGACATGCTGTTGAAATTATAACTATATTTTAGAGGACAAGTGAATACACGGGGTCTTTTAGACTTTATGATGTAATGTACTATGACATGCTGTTGTAATTATAACTGTATCTTATAAAAAAGGTGAATATAAGAGGTCTTTATGACTTTATGATTTATTGTACAATGGCATGTTTTTGTTATTATATCAGTATTTTATATAACAAGTGAATACACGGAATCTTTATCACTTTATCATGTATTGAAGTTTGGCATGCTGTTATAATTATCAATGCATTTTATATAACAAGTGAATACACGGGGTCTTTATGACATTATGATGTATTATACAATGACATGTTGTTCTAATTATAATAGCATTTTATATAACAAGTGAATACACCCGGTCTTTATGACCTTAAGATGTATTGTACAATGACATGCTGTTGTAATTATTACTGTACTTTATATAACAAGTGAATAAACGGTGTCTTTCTGACCTTATGAGGTATTGTACAATGATATGATGTTGTAATTATAACAGTTTTTTATATAACAAGAGACAACACCGTGTCTTTATTACATTATGATTTATTGTACAATGGCATGCTTTTGTTATTATATCAGTATTTTATACATAGGGTCTTTATGACCTTATGATGTATTGTAGAATGATTTTCTGTTGTAATTACAACTCTATGTTATAGAAAAAGTGAATACACGGGTTCTTTATGATTTTATGATGTAATGTACTATGACATGCTGTTGCAATTATAACCGTATCTTATAAAACAAGTGAATACACGGGGTCTTTATGACCTTATGATTTATTGTACAATGGCATGCTGTTGTAATTATCACAATATTTTATATAACAAGTGAATACCCGGGGTCTTTATGACCTTATGATGTAATGTACTATCACATGCTTACGGTAATATAACAGTATTTTATATAAAAAGTGAATACACGGGGTCTTTATGAATTTATGATTTAATGTACAATGATATACTGTTGTAAATATAACAGTATATTATAAAACAAGTGAATACACGAAGCTTTTTGACCCTATGAAGTATTGTACAGTGACATGCTTACGGTAATATAACAGTATTTTATATAAAAAGTGAATACACGGGGTCTTTATGAATTTATGATTTAATCTACAATGGTATACTGTTGTAAATATAACAGTATATTATAAAACAAGTGAATACACGAGGCTTATTGACCCTATGAAGTATTGTACAGTGACATGCATTTGTAATTATAACTGTATCTTATAAAAAAAGTGAATACACGGGGTCTTTATCACCTTACGATGTATTGAAGTTTGGCATGCTTTTCTAATTATAACTGCATTTTTTTAAATCAAGTGAATACTTGGGGTCCTTATTACCTTATGGTGTATTGTACAATGACATGCTGTTGTAATTATAACTGTATTTTATATAACAAGTGAATACACGGCGTCTTTATGACCTTATGATGTACTGTACAATGGCATGCTGTTGTAATTATAACAGTATTTTATATAACAAGTGAATACACGGAATCTTTATGACTTTATGATGTAATGTACTATGACATGCTGTTGTAATAATAACTGTATTTTATATAACAAGTGAATAAACGGGGTCTTTATGAACTTATGATGTATTGTACAATGACATGCTGTTGTAATTATAACTGTATCTTATAAAACAAGTGAATACACGGGGTCTTTATGACCTTATGAAGTATTGTGAAATGACATTTTGTTGTAATTCAAACTATTTTATAGAACAAGTGAATACAAGGGGTCTTTATGACCTGATGAAGTATTGTACGATAACATGCTGTTGTAATATAACAGTATTTTATATAACGAGTGAACGCAATGGGTCTTTATGAACTGATGATATATTGTACAATGATATACTGTTGTAAATATAACATTATATTTTAAAACAAGTGAATACACGGGGCTTTATGACCTCATGAAGTATTGTACAATGACACGCTGCTGTAATTATAACTGTATTTTATATAACAAGTGAATGCAAGCGATCTTTATGACCTGATGATGTATTGTACAATGACATACTGTTGTAAATATAACAGTATATTATACAACAAGTGAATTCACGCGGTCTTTATGACCTTATGAAGTATTGTACAATGACATGCTGTTGTAATTATAACTGTATTTTATATAAGAAATGAATAGACAGGGTCTTTATAACCTGATGATGTATTGTGCAATGACATTCTGTTGTAATTATAACAGCATTTTTTATACAAGGGAAAACAGGGGGTCTTTATGACCTAAATAAGTATTGAAGTTTGGCATGCTGTTGTAATTATAACTGAATTGTTATACCAAGTGAATACTTGGGGTCCTTATTACCTTATGATGTAATGTACTATGATATGCTGTTGTAATATAACAGCATTTTATATAAAAAGTGAAAACACCGGGACTTTATGACCTTATAATGTAATGTACTATGACATGCTGTTGTAATTATAACGGTATCTTATAAAACAAGTGAATACACGGGGTCTTTATGACCTTATGAAGTATTGTACAATGACATTTTGTTGTAATTCAAACTATTTTATAGAACAAGTGAATACACGAGGTCTTTATCACATTACGATGTATTGTACAATGACATGCTGTTGTAACTATTACTGTATCTTATAAAACAAGTGAATACACTGGGTCTTTATGACCTTATGATGTATTGTACAGTAGCATATTGTTGAAATATAACAGTATTTTATATAAAAAAGTGAATACACGGGGTCTTTATGACCTTGTGATGTATTGTACAATAACATGCTGTTGTAATTATAACAGTATTTTATATAACAAGTGAATACAAGGGTCTTTATGACCTGATGATGTAATTTACTATGACATGCTGTTGTAATTATAACTGTATTTTATATAACAAGTAAATACACGGGGTCTTTATGACCTTATGATGTAATTTACTATGACATGCTGTTGTAATTATAACTTTATTTTATAATACAAGTTAATACATGGGGTCTTTATGACCTTATGAAGTATTGTACAATGACATGCTGTTGTAATTATAACAGTATTTTATATAACAAGTGAATACACGAGGTCTTTATGACCTTATGATGTAATTTACTATGACATGCTTTTGTAATTATAACTGTATTTTATAAAACAAGTGAATACACGGGGTATTTATGACCTTATGAAGTATTGTATAATGACATGCTGCTGTAAGTATAACTGTATTTTATATAACAAATAAATACAAGGGTTTTTATGACCTTATGATGTAATTTACTATGACATGCTATTGTAATTATCATTGCATTTTATATAACAAGTAAATACACGGGGTCTTTATGGCCTTATGATGTAATTTACTATGACATGCTGTTGTAATTATAACTTTATTTTATAATACAAGTGAATACATGGGGTCTTTATGACCTTATGAAGTATTGTACAATGTCATGCTGTTGTAATTATAACAGTATTTTATATAACAAGTGAATACACGAGGTCTTTATGACCTTATGATGTAATTTACTATGACATGCTTTTGTAATTATAACTGTATTTTATAAAACAAGTGAATACACGGGGTATTTATGACCTTATGAAGTATTGTATAATGACATACTGCTGTAAGTATAACTGTATTTTATATAACAAATAAATACAAGGGTTTTTATGACCTTATGAAGTATTGTATAATGACATGCTTCTGTAAGTATAACTGTATTTTATATAACATAAATACAAGTGGTTTTTATGACCTTATGATGTAATTTACTATGACATGCTATTGTAATTATAATTGCATTTTATAAAACAAGTGAATACATGGGGTCTTTATGATCTTATGAAGTATTGTACAATGACATGCTGTTGTAATTATAACAGTATTTTATATAATAATTGAATACACGGGGTCATTATGAGCTTATGATGTATTGTATAATGACATGCTGTTGTAATTATAACTGTGTCTTATAAAAGAAGTGAATGCAAGGGGTCTTTATGACTTTATGATGTATTGTACAATGGCATACTGTTGTAAATATAACAGTATATTATAGAACAAGTGAATAAACAGGGTCTTTATGACCTTATGAAGTATTGTACAATGACATTCTGCTGTAATTATAACTGTATTTTATATAACAAGTGAATGCAAGGGGTCTTTATGACCTTATGATGTATTGTACTATGATATGCTGTTGTAATTATAAATGTGTCTTATAAAAGAAGTGAATGCAAGGGGTATTTATGACCTTATGAAGTATTGTATAATGACATGCTGCTGTAAGTATAACTGTATTTTATATAACATATAAATACAAGGGGTCTTTATGACCTTATGATGTATTGTACAATGACATGCTGTTGTAATTATAACTGTATCTTATAAAAGAAGTGAATACATGGTGTCTTTATGACGTTATGATGTAATTTACTATGACATCCTGTTGTAATTATAACTGTATTTTATAAAACAAGTGAATACACTGGGTCTTTATGACCTTATGATGTATTGTACAGTAGCATATTGTTGAAATATAACAGTATTTTATATAAAAAAGTGAATACACGGGGTCTTTATGACCTTATGATGTATTGTACAATGACATGCTGTTGTAATTATAACTGTATTTTATATAACAAGTGAATACAAGGGGTTTTTATGACTTGATGATGTAATTTACTATGACATGCTGCTGTAATTATAACTGTATTTTATATAACAAGTGAATACACGGGGTCTTTATGACCTTTTGATGTATTGTACAATAATATGCTGTTGTAATTATAACAGTATTTTATATAAAAAGTGAATACATGGGATCTTTATGACCTTATAAAGTATTGTACAATAACATGCTGTTGTAATTATAACTGTATCTTATAAAAGTAGTGAATACACGGTGTCTTTATGACCTTATGATGTATTGTACAATGACATGCTGTTGTAATTATAACTGTGTCTTATAAAAGAAGTGAATGCAAGGGGTATTTATGACCTTATGAAGTATTGTATAATGACATGCTGCTGTAAGTATAACTATATTCTATATAACATATAAATACAAGGGGTCTTTATGACCTTATGATGTATTGTACAATGAAATGCTGTTGTAATTATAACTGTATCTTATAAAAGAAGTGAATACACGGTGTCTTTATGACGTTATGATGTAATTTACTATGACATCCTGTTGTAATTATAACTGTATTTTATAAAACAAGTGAATACACGGGGTTTTTATGACCTTATGAAGTATTGTATAATGACATGCTGCTGTAAGTATAACTTTATTTTACATTACATGTGAATACAAGAGGTTTTTATGACCTTATGATGTAATTTACTATGACATCCTGTTGTAATGATAACTGTATTTTATAAAACAAGTGAATACAATGGTTCTTTATGAACTGATAATGTATTGTACAATGACATACTGTAGTAAATATAACTGTATTTTAGAGTACAAAAGAATACACGGAGTCTTTATGACATTATGATGTATTGTACAGTGACATGCTGTTGTAATTTTTTCTGTATCTTATAAAACAAGTGAATAAACGGGGACTTTATGACCTCATGAAGTACTGTATAATGACATGCTGCTGTAAGTATAACTGTATTTTATATAACATGTGAATACAAGAGGTCTTTTTGACCTTATGATGTAATTTACTATGACATGCTATTGTAATTATAACTGTATTTTATTAAACAAGTGAATAAAAGGGGTTTTATGACCTGAGGATGTATTGTACAATGACATGCTTTTGTAAATATAACAGTATATTATAGAACAAGTGAATACACGGGGTCTTTATGACCTGATGATGTATTGTACAATGACATGCTGTTGTAACTATTACTGTATCTTATAAAACAAGTGAATACACTGGGTCTTTATGACCTTATGATGTATTGTACAGTAGCATATTGTTGAAATATAACAGTATTTTATATAAAAAAGTGAATACACTGGGTCTTTATGACCTTATGATGAATTGTACAATGACATGCTGTTGTAATTATAACTGTATTTTATATAACAAGTGAATACAAGGGGTCTTTATGATTTGATGATGTAATTTACTATGACATGCTGCTGTAATTATAACTGTATTTTATAGAACAAGTGAGTACACGGGGTCTTTATGACCTTATGATGTATTGTACAATGACATGAGGTTGTAATTATAACAGTATTTTATATAACAACTGAATACACGGGGTCTTTATGACCTTATGATGCAATGCACTATGACATGCTGTTGTAATTATAACTGTATGTTATAGAAAAATTGAATACACGGTGTCTTTATGACCTCATGGTGTACTGTACAATGACATGCTGTTGTAATTATAACTGTATTTTATATAACAAGTGAATACACAAGGTCTTTATAAACTTATGATATATTGTACAATGACATTCTATTGTAATTATAACAGCATTTTATATAACAAGTGAAAACACAGGGTCTTTATGACCCTAAGATGTATTGAAGTTTGGCATGCTTTTCTAATTATAACTGAATTTTTTATATCAAGTGAATACTTGGGGTCTTTATTACCTTATGATGTAATATACCTTGACATGCTACGGTAATATAGCAGTATTTTATGTAAAAAATGAATACACGGGGTCTTTATGACCACCGGATGATGTTCGGTAGAATAACATGCTGTTGTAATATAACAGTATTTTATATGAAAGAGTGCATACACGAGGTCTTTATGACCTTATGATGTATTGTACAATGTCATGATGTTGTTATTATAACTGTATTTTATATAACAAGTGAATACACGGGGTCTTTATGACCTGAGGATGTAACTTACAATGACATGCTGTTGTAATTATAATTGTATTTTATATAACAAGTAAATACACGGGGTCTTTATGACCTGAGGATGTAACTTACAATGACATGCTGTTGTAATTATAATTGTATTTTATATAACAAGTGAATACACGGGGTCTTTATGACGTTATGATGTAACTTACTATGACATGCTGTTGTAATTATAACTGTATTTTATAAAACAAGTGAATGAACGGGGTCTTTATGACCTTATGAAGTATTGAACATTGACATGCTGCTGTAAGTATAACTGTATTTTATATAACAAGTGAATTCAAGGGGTCTTTATGACTTGATGATGTAATTTACTATGACATGCTGCTGTAATTATAACTGTATTTTATATAACAAGTGAATACACGGGGTCTTTATGACCTTTTGATGTATTGTATAATGGCATGCTGCTGTAAGTATAACTGTATTTTATATAACATGTGAATACAAAGGGTCTTTATGACCTTATGATGTAATTTACTATGACATGCTGTTGTAATTATATCTGTATCTTATAAAACAAAAGAATACACGGGGTCTTTATTACCTTATGAATTATTGTATAATGACATGCTGCTGTAAGTATAACTGTATTTTACATTAAATATAAATACAAGGGGTTTTTATGACCTTATGATGTAATTTACTATGACATGCTATTGTAATTATAACTGTATTTTATATAACAAAGAAATGCAAGGGGTTTTATGACCTGATGATGTATTCTACAATGTTATGCTGTTGTAAATATAACAGTATATTATAGAACAAGTGAATACACGGAAGGTCATAAAGACCAATGATGTATTGTACAATGACATGCTGTTGTAATTATAACTGTATTTTATATAACAAGAGAATACAAGGGGTCTTTATGACTTGATGATGTAATTTACTATGACATGCTGCTGTAATTATAACTGTATTTTATATAACAA
>NW_013676394.1:11051-16085 GCF_000517525.1 Limulus polyphemus
AGATGTATTGTACAATGACATGCTGTTGTAATTATAAATTTGTTTTACATAACAAGTGAATACACAGGGTCTTTATGACCTTATGATGTATTGAAGTTTGGCATGCTGTTGTAATTATCACTGTATTTGACATAACAAGTGAATACACGGGGTCTTTATGACCTTAAGATGTATTGTACAATGACATGCTGTTGTAATTATAAATTTGTTTTACATAACAAGTGAATACACAGGGTCTTTATGACCTTATGATGTATTGAAGTTCGGCATGCTGTTGTAATTATCACTGTATTTGACATAACAAGTGAATACACGGGGTCTTTATGACCTTAAGATTTATTGTACAATGACATGCTGTTGTAATTATCACTGTATTTGACATAACAAGTGAATACACGGGGTCTTTATGACCTTAAGATAAATTGTACAATGACATGCTGTTGTAATTAGAACAGTATTTTATATGACAAGTGATTACACGGGGTCTTTATGACCTTATGATGTAATGTACTATGACATGCTGTTGTAATTATAACTGTATTTTATATAACAAGGGAATACACGGGGGTCTTTAAGACCTTATGATGCATTGAAGTTTGGCATGCTGTTGTAATTATAACTGTACTTTATATAACACGGGGTCTTTATGACCTAAAGGATGTATTGAACTTTGGCATGCTGTTGTAATTATTACTGTATTTTATATTACAAGTGAATACACGGGGTCTTTATGACCTTATGATGTATTGAAGTTTGGCATGCTGTTGTAATTATAACTGTATTTTACATAAAAAGTGAATACACGGGGTCGTTATGACCTTAAGATGTATTGTACAATGACATGCTGTTGTAATTAGAACAGTATTTTATATGACAAGTGATTACACGGGGTCTTTATGACCTTATGATGTAATATACTATGACATGCTGTTGTAATTATAACTTGGTATAAAATACAGTTATAATTACAACATAACAAGTGAATACACGTGGTCTTTATGACTTTATGATGTATTATGCAATGACAGGCTGTTGTAATTATAACTGTACTTTATATAACACGGGGTCTTTATGACCTAAAGGATGTATTGAACTTTGGCATGCTGTTGTAATTATTACTGTATTTTATATTAGAAGTGAATACACGGGGTCTTTATGACCTTATGATGTATTGTACGATGAAATGCTGTTGTAATTATAACTGTATTTTGTAAAAAAAAGTGAATACATGGGGTCTTTTGGACCTTACGATGTATTGTAAAATGGCATACGGTTGTAATATAACAGTGTTTTATATAAAAAGTGAGAACAAGGGGTCTTTATGACCTTATGATGTATTGTACAATGAAATATTGTTGTAATTAAAACATCATAAAGACCCCGAGTATTCACTTTTTATATAAAATACTGTTATATTACAACAGCATGTCATTGTGAAATACATCATAAGGTCATAACGACCTCGTGTATTCACTTGTTATATAAAATACCCTTACGATGTATTGTTCAAAAACATGCAACTGTAATTATTACTTTATTTTATATGACAAGTGAATACAAGGGGTCTTTGTAACCTAATGATGTGTTGTACAATGACATATTGTTGTTAATATAATAGTATATTAAAGAACAAGTGATTACACGGGGTCTTTATGACCTTATGATGTATTATACAATGACATACTGGAGTAAATATAACAGTATTTTATAGAACAAGTGAATACACGGGGTCTTTATGACCATCATCATAAGGTCCTAAAGATCCCGTGTATTCACATTTTCTATAACATACAGTTAAAATTAAAACAGCATGCCATTGTACAATACATCATTATTGAAGTTTGGTATGGTTTTGTAATTATAACTAAATTTTATATAACAAGTGAATACACGGGGTCTTTATGACATTATGAAGTATTGTACAATGACATGCTGCTAAAATTATAACTATATTTTATATAACAAAAGAATATAAAGGGTCTTTATGACCTGATGTTGTATTGTACAATGACATGCTGTTGTAATTATAACTGTATTTTGTAAAACAAGTGAATACACGCGGTCTTTATGACCTCATGAAGTATTGTACAATGACATGCTGCTGTAATTATAACTTTATTTTATATAACAAGTGAACACAAGGGATCTTTATGACCTTATGATGTATTGTACAATAACAAATAGTTGTAATATAACAGTATTTTATATAAAAAAGTGAATACACGGGGTCTTTATGTCCTAATGATGTATTGTACAATGGAATGCTGCTGTAATTATAACTTTATTTTATATAACAAGTGAATACAAGGGGTCTTTATGATCTTATGAAGTATTGTACAATGACATATTGTTGTAAATATAACAGTATATTATAGAACAAGTGATTACACGGGGTCTTTATGACCTTATGAAGTATTGTACAATGGCATGCTGCTGTAATTATAACTTTATTTTATATAACAAGTGAATACAAGGGGTCTTTATAACCTGATGAAGTATTGTACAATGACATATTCTTGTAAATTTTGCAGTATTTTATATAACAAGTGAATACACGGGGTCTTTATGACCTTATGAAGTATTGTACAATGACATGCTGCTGTAATTATAACTTTATTTTATATAACAAGTGAACACAAGGGGTCTTTATGACCTTATGATGTATTGTACAATAACAAATAGTTGTAATATAACAGTATATTATATAAAATGTTAATACACGGGGCCTTTATGAATTCATTATCTATTGTACAATGATATGCTGTTGTAATTGTAACTGTATGTTATAGAAAATGTGAATACACGGGATCTTTAGGACCTTATGATGTATTGTACAATGGAATGCTGCTGTAATTATAACTTTATTTTATATAACAAGTGAATACACGGGGTCTTTATGACCTTATGAAGTATTGTACAATGGCATGCTGCTGTAATTATAACTTTATTTTATATAACAAGTGAATACACGGTGTCTTTATGACCTTGTGATGTATTGTTCAATAACATGCTGTTGTAATTATAACAGTATTTTATATAACAAGAAAATACATGGGGACTTTATAACCTTATGATGTAATTTACTATGATATGCTGTTGTAATTATGACTGTAATTTATATCACAGGTGAATACCCGGGGTCTTTATGACCTTATGAAGTATTGTACAATGACATTTTATTGTAAATATAACAGTATATTCTTGAACAAGTGAATACACGGGGCTTTATGACCTTATAATGTATTGTACTATGACAGTATTTTATATAAAAAGTGAAAACAAGGGGTCTTTATGACCATATGATGTATTGAAGTATGGCATGCTATTGTAATTATAACAGTATTTTATATAAAAATTAATACACGGGGTCTTAATGACCTGATGATGTACTGAAGTTTGGCATGTTGTTGTAAATATAACAGTACCTTATATAAAAATTGAATACACGGGGTCTTTATGACCTTATGATGTAATTTACTATGACATGCTGTTGTAATTATGACTGCAATTTATATCACAGGTGAATACACGGGGTCTTTATGACCTTATGAAGTATTGTACAATGACATTTTGTTGTAAATATAACAGTATATTCTAGAACAAGTGAATACACGGGGCTTTATGACCTTATGAAATATTGTACAATGACATGCTGATGTAATTATAACTGTATTTCATTTAACTAGTGAATGCAAGGGGTCTTTATGACCTGATGATGTAAATATAACAATATATTATAGAACAAGTGAATACATGGGGTCTTTATGACCTTATGATGTATTGTACAGTGACATGCTGTTGTAATTATAACTGTATCCTATAAAACAAGTGAATACAAGGAGTTATTATGACCTTATGAAGTATTTTATAATGACATGCTGTTGTAAGTATAAATGTTTTTTTTAATAATATATAAATACACGGGGTCTTTATGACCTTATGATGTATTGTACAATGTCATGATGTTGTATTTATAACAGTTTTATATAACAAGCGAATACACGGGGTCTTTATGACCTTATGATGTAATGTACTATGACATGCTGTTGTGATTATAACTGTATTTTATATAACAAGTGAATACACAGGGTCTTTATAATCTGATGATGTATTGCACAATGACATTCTGTTGTAATTATAACAGCATTTTATTTAACAAGTGAATACTCGGGGTCTTTATGAATTGATGTTGTAATGTACAATGACATTCTCTTGTAATTACAACTGTATTTTATATAACAAGAGAATACACGGTGTCTTTTTGACCTTGTGATGCATTGTACAATGAATGCAGTTGTAATTATAACTTTATTTTAGAGGACAAGTTAATGCAAAGGTTCTTTATGACCTGATGATGTATTGTACTATAACATACTGTTGTAAAAATAGCAGTATATACTGAACAAGTGAATACACGGGGCTTTATGAACTTATGAAATATTGTACAATGACATGCTGCTTTAATTATAACTGTACTTCATATAACCAGTGAATGCAAGGGGTCTTTATGACCTTACGATGTATTGTACAATGACATACTGTTGTAATATAACAGTACTTTATATAAAAAGTGAATACACGGGGTCTTTATGACCTTATGCAGTATTGTACAGTAACATATTGTTGTAATATAACAGTACTTTATATAAAAAGTGAATACCAGGGGTCTTTATGACCTGATGATATATTGTACAATGACATACTGTTGTAAATATAACATTATATTATAGAACAAGTGAATACACGTGGTCTTTATGACCTTATGATGTATTGTACAATGACATGCTGTTGTAATATAACAGTACTTTATATAAAAAGTGAATACACGGGGTCTTTATGACCTTATGATGTATTGTACAGTAACATACTGTTGTAATATAACAGTATTTTATATAAAAAAGTGAATGCACGGGGTCTTTATGACCTTATGATGTTATGTACAGTAACATACTGTTGTAATATAACAGTATTTTATATAAAAAAGGGAATGCACGGGGTCTTTATGACCTTATGATGTTATGTACAGTAACATAC
>NW_013676395.1:0-6884 GCF_000517525.1 Limulus polyphemus
TAACTGACATAACATTTGCATCTTTCAACGTATAACTGACATAACATTTGCATCTGTCAACATATAACTGACATAACATTTGCATCTTTCAACATATAACTGACATAACATTTGTATCTTTCAACATATAACTGACATAACATTTGCATCTGTCAACATATAACTGACATAACATTTGCATCTTTCAATGTACAACTGACATAACTTTTGTATCTTTCAACATATAACTGACATAACATTTGTATCTTTCAACATATAACTGACATAACATTTGCATCTTTCAATGTACAACTGACATAACATTTGCATCTTTCAACATATAACTGACATAACATTTGCATCTTTCAACGTATAACTGACATAACATTTGCATCTTTCAACATATAACTGACATAACATTTGCATCTGTCAACATATAACTGATACAAATGTTATGTCAGTTATATGTTGAAAGATGCAAATGTTATGTCAGTTATATGTTGAAAGATGCAAATGTTATGTCTTTGAAAGATGCAAATGTTATGTCAGTTATATGTTGAAAGATGCAAATGTTATGTCAGTTATACGTTGAAAGATGCAAATGTTATGTCAGTTATATGTTGAAAGATGCAAATGTTATGTAAGTTATATGTTGAAAGATGTATAACTGACATAACATTTGCATCTTTCAACACGGTTAAAGTTACTAAACAAGTGCATCATGTTTTGAAGCAGATGATTTTTTATGTTTTTCATCTTATATGATACGACCTCTTTCCTATAACAATGAAAGTATCGAACAGCTGATGTTTTAGTATTTGATCAGTGTCACAGTGTATTACTTGTACATGTCACACTGCTGGAACGTTCATTCTGTTTGTGCTTTGATTTTTTTCTCTAATTCAGTTTATGTCCGTGTTATTTCTTGAACATTCTTCAAACGTAGACATTTTTTTTTACCTTTTTATTAGCTATATTCGTTTACGTAAGTTTTGGGTTCTGAGGCGTTTCAATAACTTGATTTGATAAAAAAAATTTAATCGATTTGGTCTGAGGCAGCTGCCAAAACCTAGTCATAACTGATGCTTCGTTTGATTTAATTCTTTGGGTTTATTTGATCTGGTGATAATATAAAAGCATGCAGTCTGTTTTGTTATACCGAGGATTTGGTTGTTCTGCCAATTTTTGCAAAAATACAACCAAACTTATTCACGATTTATTCTAAAACGAGTGGGGCGACATCTAGTGATGTAATCAGACAACCAATATTTCGAGATTTAAAAAACAAATCCTAGTTTGTTTCTCGTACTGAGCATTCAGTTCTGGAAACTTTTGGTAAATCACAATCAAAATTATTCAAGGGTTTTGCGAAACAACTATAGCGGCATCAGGATAAAAGTATCGTCAATAATCATCCTTTTAAGGTTTTACATCGTTGCTGTGGCAAGTTTTATATGTGCCGTGATGGCTACTTTTTCTTTGTTTCTGCGCATAGCTGTTCCTTATTTGAACTCGTAGAATACAGGAAAGACAAATATATATATAACCAACAGCAACCATTGCCAAATAGTGGGACTTGACCGTCACGCTGGCATATAACTTACAGACACTGTTTTCCTGTGTATAATCAATATATCATCAATTCAATTTAACCTCCAATCAGAGCAAGCCTAAAACATGATACTGAGTATAGCTAATTAAATATACTGTTCTTGTTTATGAAAATTTGAATTTGCTGTTCAATCTGTTCGGGACACTCCCCTTTTTTAACGATATCTTTGTTGTTAATCCTAATAATATCTCACCAAATTCTACCAGCTTAGGAGAATTAGGCTAATCCTTAATCAATACAGATCAATCCCTTCTCAGTGGCTCAGCGGTAAGTCTGATAGTTTATAACCCTAAAAAAAAAACCCAATAGATATAACATTCGTTGAAGAACGACACACCAGTATGACCGTGTGTAAACAAAACTTTACACCATTCCTCCTAAAAACATTCATGACCAATGAAAACCCATTAAACAGTTCTGAAAGAAGCCAATGACGTCTGAGATAAACTGTAACAACACACGTTACTGGTTAGGTGTGGAGCCAATTAGCATGACATTACCAACATTACAGCCTAACATTAATGTTTATGAAGATACTAAACAAACGATAATAAATACGATTATAAATTAATACTAAATTGTACAATACATAACTAGAATATTGGTACCGTAATTCAAATATAATCATGTAGATATTATAAAAAGAAAAATACTATGCCTTTAATATAAAGGATAGCCCCAAAATAATAGAACTCTGGACCACAAATAAATGTATTTCCTAACAGTAATCTCAGTTCCAATAACAAATGTATTTCCTAACAGTGATCTCAGTTCCAATAACAAATGTATTTCCTAACAGTAATCTCTGTTCCAATAATAAATGTATTTTCCTAACAGTAATCTCAGTTCCAATAATAAACGTATTTCCTAACAGTAATCTCAGTTCCAATAATAAACGTATTTCCTAACAGTAATCTCAGTTCCAATAACAAATGTATTTCCTAACAGTAATCTCAGTTCCAATAACAAATGTATTTCCTAACAGTAATCTCTGTTCCAATAACAAACGTATTTCCTAACAGTAATCTCAGTTCCAATAATAAATGTATTTCCTAACAGTAATCTCTGTTCCAATAATAAATGTATTTCCTAACAGTAACCTCTGTTCCAATAACAAATGTATTTTCTAACAGTAATCTCAGTTCCAATAACAAATGTATTTCCTAACAGTAACCTCTGTTCTAATAATAAATGTATTTCCTAACAGTTATCTCTGTTCCAATAATAAATGTATTTCCTAACAGTAATCTCTGTTCCAATAACAAACGTATTTCCTAACAGTAATCTCTGTTCCAATAATAAATGTATTTCCTAACAGTAATCTCTGTTCCAATAATAAATGTATTTCCTAACAGTAATCTCTGTTCCAATAACAAATGTATTTCCTAACAGTAATCTCTGTTCCAATAACAAATGTATTTCCTAACAGTAATCTCTGTTCCAATAATAAATGTATTTCCTTACAGTAACCTCTGTTCCAATAATAAATGTATTTCCTTACAGTAATCTCTGTTCTAATAACAAATATATTTCCTAACAGTAATCTCAGTTCCAATAACAAATGTATTTCCTAACAGTAATCTCAGTTCCAATAATAAATGTATTTCCTAACAGTAATCTTTGTTCCAATAATAAATGTATTTCCTAACAGTAACCTCTGTTCTAATAAGACAGTTGTACCTCATCATCACTATTCCTGTGATGAAGATAATACTTTTAGACCATCCTTTATATTCTTGTTAAAAAAATCATGAGATAAGTCTTCAAGTATGCATTTTTTTCATCACAGCTTGATGTCACTGAACATCTATTTTAATTACTTATTTACACGCTAGAGCAAGTCCAAACCATAGAGCCTCCTCCTTCCGATTATGGAGTCCTGTCGAAACACGTTTGTAACCGAACGTTAAAGATATGTGTCGGGTAACTACTAGGCATAGAACAGTATTATTTGTTGTAGTATTTATTACAGGGGTTGTTCGGTAGTATTGACTGTGTATTTAGAACAAACTATAGTAATGCTCTGTTCAACTAAACAACACAGCCGGAACATTAAACTTTTATTCTGGTTGCTCACACTTCTTTCTACGCATCTGGAACCGCAAGAGTATCTTGAAATAACTGAATCAGAATATCTTCAGCTCCTAAACGGCGTTACTTGATGTTGGAGTAAAAAAAGTGTCATTGTTGTTTCGATCCTATACACTGTAACCTAGAGTTGTCATATTTCTTATTCGTGGTATTCACTGAGCCAGGAGTGCCTAACTTTCTTGGAAAGTGGAGTGCACGTGCTCCTTCTGCCCTGCGTCTTCTTTATCCACAGTATCTTCACTCGGTGATCCAAACAAAACAGCATAGCGTCAAGGGAATTTAAAATGACAAACAACTGGAGTGGAATAAACCTTCTTGGAACTCAGGGAATCTGGTAGACTGAGGAGATCTATTACTAGTGAACCGGAGGATATCTTTTAGGGACAAAGGTCAGATAGTTTTCAATTATTCCTTTTTTATCGATCTATAAATTAGATCACAGGGCTCATTAGGAACGTTTCGGTATATTAATAACTATTGTGCAGTGAAGTTGTATGGAGGAAATATGCATTAGTTACTGTAGTTGTGTGGAGGCAATATGCATTAGTTACTGTAGTTGTGTGGAGGAAATATACATTAGTTACTGTAGTTGTGTGGAGGAAATATGCATTAGTTACTGTAGTTGTGTGGAGGCAATATGCATTAGTTACTGTATATTTCCTCCACACAACTACACCAGTTACTGTAGTTGTGTGGAGGAAATATACATTAGTTACTGTAGTTGTGTGGAGGAAATATACATTAGTTACTGTAGTTGTGTGGAGGAAATATACATTAGTTACTGTAGTTGTGTGGAGGAAATATGGAGGCATAACGAGTAACACAAAACCACTTTGACTTGGGACAGATTTAGTAATTCCTTTTCGGATTTGCCATTTTAAAGCCACCAAGGTTCGACTCATAATATTACATATTTTATTTGCCATTTTAAGGCCACTTTTTTACCTGTTAATTTGTTAGTTATCGAACACAAAGCCATACAATAGAGCTGTGTGCTCTGCCCTTCGCAGATATCGAAACTTGAATTTCAGCATATTACTTTTTTTTTTTATACTCGCGCGGGTATCGAAACCCGAATTTTACATTTGAATCTTTGAGACAGCGTGGGGGCGCTTTTCCTTTTTTACCTGTGACTCTCAAGAAATAATTTTCAAACAAAAGAAAATCAAAACGTTTTGGCGATAACGTATCTCTGTGTTCTTTATATTTCAAAGTTACTAAAATGATAATTAGTGGTTCGTGGAAAACGAACGGTTTCCTTTCTCACGTCAATAAATTAATCTTTATTCAATCTGTTTCTGGAAATGAAAAATCACGCACGAAGAGCGATGAAAATTCGATTTAACTCCTAGCCCGATGTGATAAGAAAAGAACCACTGGGTCAAGCATTTACAGGCGTTTAATTATTGATTAAGTTATCTCGTGCAAGGAGGTCAAGACATAGGAAGGTCTTTGAATGTCTTAGCTGGCGATTTTAATTTTTTTTTTTTCGTTTTTACGAATGGAACGTCGATCGTTACTCGGCAGCACTACGTAAAGAATATTTTCGAAGAGTTATTATAACTTAATTAAAAAAAACATGACGATAATTTGTGGACCGTACCTGAAAATTTATAGATCAAATTGAGCCCCTGGCGCGGAAAATTTGTAATTTTATTAAATTTGTGTATATTTTAATTGTTTGTTACTGTTTGTAGTTAAGCACAAAGCTTACACAATGGGTTATCTGTGCTAAGCCCACCACGGGTATCGAAACCTGGTTTCTAGCGTTGTAAATCCGCAGACATACCGCTGTGCCACTGGGGGGGGGGGGTCTATATTCTAATTAACTGAATACTTAACTAGAATGGACTAGAAAATATGATGACGTGATGATAAGGTCTGTGGCTGATAGTTTTACGTCACATGATGTCAGGTATTTCGCTGGATTTGAAAATGGAAGCTTCATTGTAGTACCATTATCCTTCTTCCCCACTTCCCCGGTGGCTCAGAGATGTCCAAAATCGGGTTTCGATATCCATGGTGGGCAGACCAAAGATAGCCCATTCTTTAGCTTTGTGCTTAAGAACAACTAACTCGGAGATTCAGGGTATGTCTGAGGTCTTATAACTCTAAAATTTGGGTTTCGATACCCGTGGTGGGTAGAAAGTTGATTATGTAGTTTTGTGCTTAACAGGAATCAAACACCGCTATGTACACTTTAAGTGGGAAATTCAAGATAGTTTATATTGTTTAATACATGTGTGTATATCTATTTATTGGGCTGTGGATCTATGGGTATATCGTAGAAAGTTGATTGTGTAGTTTTATGTAGGAAATTCAAAATAGTTTATATTGTTTAATACATGTGTGTATATCTATTTATTGGGCTGTGGATCTATGGGTATATCGTAGAAAGTTGATTGTGTAGTTTTATGTAGGAAATTCAAAATAGTTTATATTGTTTAATACATGTGTGTATATCTATTTATTGGGCTGTGGATCTATGGGTATATCGTAGAGAGTTGATTGTGTAGTTTTATGTAGGAAATTCAAAATAGTTTATATTGTTTAATACATGTGTGTATATCTATTTATTGGGCTGTGGATCTATGGGTATATCGTAGAGAGTTGATTGTGTAGTTTTATGTAGGAAATTCAAAATAGTTTATATTGTTTAATACATGTGTGTATATTTATTTATTGGGCTATGGATCTATGGGTCAATCGTTCGTTTCCTGTCACCGCTTTAAAAAATCACACACCGCAATTTGGGGCCATTGGTGCGTTATAAGGATGACAGTCAATTCCCACGATTCGTTCAGACAATAGTATCTTAAGAATTATAGGTTAAGTACTGTTGACTAGTAACCTTCCTTCTAGCCTATCAGTTACCCAAGAATTAAAGTTAAGTACTGTTGATTAGTTACCTTCCTTCTAGCCTATCACTTACCCAAGAATTAACGTTATGTACTGTTGACTAGTTACCTTCCCTCTAACCTATCAGTTACCCAAGAATTAAGGTTAAGTACTGTTGACTAGTTACCTTCCCTCTAACCTATCAGTTACCCAAGAATTAAGGTTAAGTACTGTTGACTAGTTACCTTCCCTCTAACCTATCAGTTACCCAAGAATTAAGGTTAAGTACTGTTGACTAGTTACCTTCCCTCTAGCCTATCAGTTACCCAAGAATTAACGTTAAGTACTGTTGACTAGTTACCTT
>NW_013676395.1:6894-8344 GCF_000517525.1 Limulus polyphemus
CCATAACTTTGAGCTTTGAACGATCTCTTTTTACCGAATAACGGGGATGACTATCACTTGTTCACAGCCGAAAGTGCAATGCGCTTCTCGAACCCCAGATATTTTGACCCGCAGTCTAACAAGCTAACCTCTAGGCTACACTAAGCCTAATTTTATCTTATAAGGGCATCATATGTGTTTGTTTTGTTTATTTGTAGGTAAGCACAAAGCTACACAATAATCTATCTGTGCTGTGCCAAGCACGGGTATCGAAATCCAGTTTTAAGCGTTAAAAGCTTTCAGCCATACCGCTGAGCCACGGGGGGGGGGGGGGCGTCCCAAATGTGTTAATGACGTAGTTAGTAGTCATAAGGTCAACGAGGCTACAATTGATTTGAGACTACGATGTTTAAAATAGCATGTGTTGTGCGCGTGTGCGTGTTTATCGGCGCAGTAACTCCAAGTAACAAACCCAGTCTTTTCAAAAGCACAATAGCTAAAGTATATGCCCCATTAGCAGAATCACGGGCTCGAATCCCACCCTAATCATATGTTCCATTACGTAGGAAAAAATCCTAACTACACGAAACATTGTGTAAGTCTTAAAATGTCTTTAGTTTAGCAGGTTTTCGTCACCCTCTCAAAAAGACATAGGGCTTTTACAAAAACTCAAATTTAAATGTTTGTTAGTTTCCGTGATTTCAGAGGTCCTTGTCAGCGTCAACCAGTCAGTGTCAACTTACTTAGTCAAAAAGATTTACCAGATCACAAGATAGAACCGACCGATATCGTCACTATTCTAACGTGAAAAAAATAGACGTACGAGGTCTGAATGTATAAAACTTAAATGTCGTTGTTTTTCATTGCTTAAACACCCGTAGTGTAACAGTAACGTTATTCCTTTGGTTGTCAGCTTGTTTTCAATGGATTTTTCTTCTGGGCTTTTCGATCTCCGAGCAAGCACGTTTGGCGCCATCTAGTGCGGGCTACACGGATTTAAAATTCTCCTTAGACCACTTGCCGCCTCGTATATCGCGTGTCATTTGAAGCGCAAAATCCAAGAATTTAAAATCGATTTTAATGGCATGTACGAAACTAGGCGGCTACTGTCGATGTCAGTTTCATTTAGGCTTAAAAGGCAGATTCCTTCAAGCATTGGAAGTGGCTCTTAGGTCTGGTAAAACTTTGAAAAGAAATATTTCTTCTGAATGCTTAAAAAAGATAAGACTATTTAGAACACACGTGTAAAATATTTGGATAAGTTTCGAATAAATAAGTAGAACGATTTGAAGTGGAAAAAAAACAACATTCGCGTCATTATTTTGGGAACCATTCTTTGTCTTAGTAAATTACAAAAATCTAATATTCATCGTACCGTTAGATTTATATTTTGTTTGTTTGAATTTCGCGCAAAGCTACACAAGGGCTCTCTGCGCTAGCCGTCCCTAATTTAGCAGAGGGAAGGCAGCTA
>NW_013676395.1:8929-11680 GCF_000517525.1 Limulus polyphemus
CACCCACCGCCAACTCTTGGGCTACTCTTTTACCAACGAATAGTGGGATTGACCGTCACATTATAATGCCCCCACGGCTGAAAGGGCGAGCATGTTTGGTGGGACGGGGATTCGAACCCGCGACCCCCAGATTGCGAGTCGAGCGCCCTAACCACCTGGCCATGCCGGGCCCAAATTTATATTTAAACTATTGGCTCTACTAAATTGTTGATCTTAAAAGGTTTTTCTATATTTTTGTTGGTTTACTCGTTTATTTGAAAATATTTCTAAGTTTTGTTTGTTCGTTGTTAAGTAGGAAGCTATTCGATGGGCTATCTGTGCTCTGGTCATCCCGGGTATCAAAACCCGGTTGTTAGCGTTGTAAACTTTTAAACTTACCGCTGAGCCACTAAAGGGAGGGGGGGGGGTTCTAAGGTTAGTATACCAACAAACATCAATTTCAACATTAAACTATCACCTTAATTTAATTATAAATAGGTTACTAACTGATATCCAATCGCCACAACTTTAAACCCTTACCAACGTTAAGTTAAAGACGTTATATTCATATGTGTATATTATTTTCTGTCCAGACAGTCCATTCACTGTCGTAAGGGCTTTGTCCGACTCTTTAGGGGATTGGCTGACACTTTTATGACGTATCCGCAGCTAAAAATGTGTGGGAGTTGTTTAGCAGCATATGATTGATTAGAATCCTGGACCTCATGATCCGCAGCCAGACAAACTAACCACTAGGCCAAGCCCAGTCCCTCCATTGAAGAACCGTACACTATATTTACTATTTTGTCGTCAAGATCGCTTTTTAAAAAAAATAACGAGTGGTTGGACGCAACTACATACAACTTGGACCTTCCTTTACGCAGCCCGATACACTAATCATTACAGTATAACGGATTAAAAACAGTTTGGAAAAATAGTGAGCTTGTTGGTTTAAAGTAGCTACATACAACTTGGACCTTCCTATACGCAGCCCGATACACTAACCATTACAGTATAACAGATTAGAAACAGATATTTGATTGTTGAACATTTTCCCGCAAGGTGGCGTAGCAGTTGTGAATTACCTCTGCATTATTCAAGCTGATAGTTTATTCTACATACAAAAACGTTTTAATAATGAAGTTATGAACAGTTACTTCAACATAACTATGAACAATTATTTAAATGTATCTACGAACATTTATTTAAATATAATTATGAACAATTGTTTAAATGCATCTACGATATAACATTGTTTACTTAAATATAATTATGAACAATTGTTTAAATGCATCTACGAACATTTATTTAAACATATTTTAATATACAGAGACCTTGATCAGAAATGTTTCATCATTCTGTTCATATATTTTAATATACAGAGAGAGAGAGACTCGTTGTTCAGAAGTGTTTCCCCTATTGAATTACATCAATATTATCTTGTAGTGTTGGTTACGTTCTGGTAACATGCCTCAATATTATCTTGTAGTGTTGGTTACTTACTGGGAACATGTCTCAATATTATCTTGTAGTGTTGGTTACGTTCTGGTAACATGCCTCAATATTATCTTGTAGTGTTGGTTACGTTCTGGTAACATGCCTCAATATTATCTTGTAGTGTTGGTTACCTACTGGGAACATGCCTCAATATTATCTTGTAGTGTTGGTTACTTACTGGGAACATGCCTCAATATTATCTTGTAGTGTTGGTTACTTACTGGGAACATGCCTCAATATTATCTTATAGTGTTGGTTACCTACTGGGAACATGCCCAAGCGTGTAGTTGGACGGAAGACTTTGTTTCCTTTGCTGCAGTCGGTCATTAGAGAATCAAATATTTAGTTAATTTAGAACAGCAAACACCAGAAGCTTAGATAATGGATTTAATAATTTTATGTAAAGTATTGTACATAATTACAATTACGATGTGTTAATTACATATAAAATACTGAACAGATATTATGTTTAAATTTCACATAGGTGGGAATTGGTTAATACGAGGTTATATGTTTTGATCCAATCTTAATAAATAAACACATTGACGTCACAGAAAAGTGGCAGATGATCAAATGAAAAAAGAAGAAACCAACAAAACATTGTAATCACGAGGAAAGTTATATTGGGAAGATTTTTTTCCGCATTTCAAAAGATGATTCCATCTTCTTCGATAAAACATTCATTGGGAAATACTTATCAGATCAATACGAATGATAACATGGATTTACACTCTATAGAACTGAAGGCGGTTCGAGGAAATAACAACAAGAGTGGTCTCTCTAAGCCTGGTCACATCTTAGCCTCCTGTGGCAGAGAATGTAACTAGATTTTCTTTCTAAACCTATTCTGCAATAAGCTAATTCATGGTGGAAAAAAACAACAACATTTTATGATGTTGCTCAAGAATCTTATATTACGAAAAACCATCATCAAATGAAGTCCTACATGTAATAAGATGTTAGCCCAGTATTAAAAAATAACTTGTACCAGCTTTTACTACATCCAAAATTCGCAGGTAAGCTTGTAACAACTCAAAGTTGGTAAGAAAACATTGTTTAAGCAATGAATATATGGACTGAAGGTAAGATAACACTTTTTGAACAATGAATATATGGACTGAAGGTAAGATAACACTGTTTTAACAATGAATATATGGACTGAAGGTAAGATAACACTGTTTAAGCAATGAATATATGGACTGAAGGTAAGATAACACTATTTAAACAATGAATATATGGACTGAAGGTAAGATAACACTGTTTAAACAATGAATA
>NW_013676395.1:12669-13891 GCF_000517525.1 Limulus polyphemus
TTTAAACAATGATTATATGGACTGAAGATAAGATAACACTATTTAAACAATGAATATATGGACTGAAGGTAAGATAACACTATTTAAACAATGAATGTATGGACTGAAGATAAGATAACACTATTTAAACAATGAATATATGGACTCAAGGTAAGATAACACTATTTTTTGTGGCTATGTATACTCTGACCACCGCGGATATCGAAACCCGATTTCTAGCTATATAAGCCTTCAAACTTACCGTTGAGCTGCCAGGGACCAATGCATATATGGATTTTCACAATAAACTATGATAAAAACATAAAATGAAGTAATAATATAGATTCATATTAAATTAAACAACTTAACAATTGTGTCTGGGTTTCAGTAAACTGAATAATTTGTTACACAAGTAATAAATACGAGCATAGGTATAAACCATAAGGTCAAAAGTAAACCCCCAAAATAAAGTAAACAACAAGAAAGTCAACAAAAGAACGAAGGTAAACCGTAAGAAGAAGAATGAACTCCAAGAACAGAGTGGACCACGTGGAAGTCAACCCAAACGCAAAGTGGACCACAAAGGCAAAGGTAAACCACAAGGAGAAATGTAAACCACAAGAAAGTCAACCAAAGAACGAAGGTAAACCGTAAGAAGAAGAATGAACTCCAAGAACAGAGTGGACCACGTGATAGTCAACCCAAACACAAAGTGGACCACAAAGGCAAAGGTAAACCACAAGGACAAATGTAAACCACAGAGAGAAAGTAAACTACCCACACACACACACAAAATGAACCACAAGAAATTCTACCCAGGGACAAAGTGAACTACAGGTAAATCTACCCAAGAACTAAGTGAACTGCAGGTAAATCTATCCAAAAAGTAACTGAACTACAGGTAAATCTATCCAAGGTCAAAGAGAACTACAGGTACATCTACCCAAGAACAAAGTGAACTACGGGTAAATCTACCCAAGAACAAAGTAAACTACAGGTAAATCTATCGAAGGACAAAGTGAACTACAGGTAAATCTACCCAAGAACTAAGTGAACTACAGGTAAATCTACCCAAGGACAAAGTGTACTACAGGTAAATCTACCCAAGCACAAAGTGTACTACAGGTAAATCTACCCAAGGACAAAGTAAACTACAGGTAAATCTACCCAAGAACAAAGTGAACTACAGGTAAATCTACCCAAGGACAAAGTAAACTACAGGTACATCTACCCAAGAACAAAG
>NW_013676395.1:14891-18110 GCF_000517525.1 Limulus polyphemus
TATCAAAGGACAAAGTGTACTACAGGTAAATCTATCGAAGGACAAAGTGAACTACAGGTAAATCTACCCAAGGACAAAGTGTACTACAGGTTAATCTACCCAAGAACAAAGTGAACTACATGTAAATCTACCCAAGAACTAAGTGAACTACAGGTAACTCTATCGAAGGACAAAGTGAACTACAGGTAAATCTACCCAAGAACTAAGTGAACTACAAGTAAATCTATCGAAGGACAAAGTGAACTACAGGTAAATCTACCCAAGAACTATGTGTACTACATGTAAATCTACCCAAGGACAAAGTGAACTACAGGTAAATCTATCGAAGGACAAAGTGAACTACAGGTAAATCTACCCAAGAACTAAGTGAACTACAGGTAAATCTACCCAAGAACTATGTGTACTACATGTAAATCTACCCAAGGACAAAGTGAACTACAGGTAAATCTACCCAAGAACTAAGTGAACTACAGGTAAATCTATCGAAGGACAAAGTGAACTACAGGTAAATCTACCCAAGAACAACGTAAACAACAAGTAAATCTATCGAAGGACAAAGTGAACTACAGGTAAATCTACCCAAGAACAAAGTGAACTACAGGTAAATCTATCGAAGGACAAAGTGAACTACAGGTAAATCTACCCAAGAACTATGTGTACTACATGTAAATCTACCCAAGAACAAAGTAAACTACAGGTAAATCTACCCAAGAACAAAGTGAACTACAGGTAAATCTACCCAAGAACAAAGTGAACTACAGGTAAATCTACCCAAGGACAAAGTGAACTACAGGTAAATCACTTTGTCCTTGGGTACAACTACAGATCTACTGTCCATGATGGTCACATTTTCCTAACTAATATAACCGTCAACTTGCTTAGATGTGTTGCTGAGATAGATTACACGTGATATTACCTCAAGAAATCTACCACGAACATTATAAGTTCGTGTTGCTGAGATAGATTACACGTGATATTACCTCAAGAAATCTACCACGAACATTATAAGTTCGTGTTGCTGAGATAGATTACACGTGATATTACCTCAAGAAATCTACCACGAACATTATAAGTTCGCGGTGAAAATTGGTTTCTAATAGTGTTAGTTTTATTAATATTAGGGCCTGGCATGGCCTGGTGATTAGAACAGTTGACTCGCAATCTTCGAGTCCCGGGTTAGAATCCCATCACCGACCATGCTCACACTATCAGTCGTAGGGGGGGGGGTTATATTGTGGAGGTTAATCCCACCGTTCGTTGGTAAAAGTAGCCCAAGGGGTTGGCGGTGGGCGTTCTTAACTAGCTGCTTTCTCTCCAGTCTATAATTTCTAAATTAGGGACGGCTAGAACAGATTGCCCTCGAGTAGCTATGCGCAAAATTCAACAAACAAATTCATATTTATAACCTTAATCTTCCTCTTTCAGTAACCCCCCCCCCCCCCAGTGGCACACAGCGGTATGTCTTCGGACTTACACTGCTAGAAACCGGGTTTCGATATCTGTGGTGGGCAGAGCTCAGATAACCCTTTGTGTAGCTTTGTGCTTAATAACGAACAACAAGAATAATTTTTTTTTAGCACTAGAGATCAACAGAGACTCTCCAACTTTTTCAGATATTACTGGCTCAGTAGTGAGGCTTAAGATCTGATAGGGCTAGAATTGGAGGGTTCGATCCCCGTGACAGAGGATGCGCATATAGACCGTTCTACAACTTTTGCTCCTATTATCTTCCTTGCAAAACATAAGAATATAAGTACGATTTCTTGATTCCCCTCTAACATTCAGTGTCAGATACCCGTATGAAATTTCGTTCGGAAGGAAGCTTTAGCCCTAAAAAAAGAGGGAGGGAAGGAGAATTCAAACCATACCGAGAAAATGAAACCAACGAACCAGGAAAACAAATATATAGTTTTATCTTCGTCTTTCAGAAATAATCTTTATTCCGATATTCGTGTGTATGGCGTTAGAGGCATGAGAAAAATGTACATTTCACGATATGGATTTTTTCCTTCAGTTGAAATTAACCAGAAAAAAAACAAAAAACAACTAAAATCAATGTCCAGAAACTGGTAAATCAGCACAAGTTGGTCAAAATAGAATTCAGCATGTTTTTCTGGTGAAAGCTAATATCAGTTTTACTCAAAGTGAAGCGGTCTTTCTTAATGAAGGATTTATTTTTATTTTACTTTTAAAAGGTAATTACAAGTAATATAATTCTGTTTCCGACAGGAGTGGTTTGAAGTTATTCAGAGAATCAATGTTCTGAATTGTAGGTAGTTTTCAGAGGAATTTTCTTGGACTCGGTGTTCTGAATCGTACGTACTTATTAAGGGGAGTTCTTAAACTCCGTGTTCTGAATTGTAAGTATTTTTAAGGGAATTTTTCTTAGACTCGATGCTCTGAATTTACTTATTTTTAAGAGGATTTTTCACAGACGATTTGTACGTATTTTAAGGGAATTTTTTTTAGGGACATTGAGTCTAAAAAAAATTCCCTTAAAATACGTACAAATCGTCTGTGAAAAATCCTCTTAAAAATAAGTAAATTCAGAGCATCGAGTCTAAGAAAAATTCCCTTAAAAATACTTACAATTCGGGACATCGAGTGGAATTGTACGTATTTTTAAGGGTATGTCTAAGACTCGGTGCTCTGAATCGTATCTAATTTAAGGGAATTTCTTAGACTCGATTTTCTGAATTTCCCTTATTTTTAAGAGGATTTTTCTTAGACTCGATGTTCTGAATTGTAACTATTTCATAGGGATTTGTCTTAGAATCGATGTTCTAAGTTGTATGTAATTTCAAAGGATTATTATTAGACTCGATGTTCTAATTTGTACCTACTTTTCAGGGGATTATTCTTAGACTCGATGTTTTAATTTGTACCTACTTTTGAGGGGATTATTGTTAGACTCGGTGTTCTAATTTGTACCTACTTTTTAGGGGATTATTGTTAGACTCGATGTTTTAATTTGTACCTACTTTTCAGGGGATTATTGTTAGACTCGGTGTTCTAATTTGTACCTACTTTTCAGGGGATTATTCTTAGACTCGATGTTTTAATTTGTACCTACTTTTGAGGGGATTATTGTTAGACTCGGTGTTCTAATTTGTACTTACTTTTCAGGGGATTATTATTAGACTCGATGTTCTAATTTGTACCTACTTTTGAGGGGATTATTATTAGACTCGATGTTCTAATTTGTACCTACTTTTGAGG
>NW_013676396.1:0-8715 GCF_000517525.1 Limulus polyphemus
ACTGGTATAGCGAATCCAGTTCCCCTTTGATGGTATTGGCGGATTCCAGGAAATCCGGATTCCCATCCGCGAAACGTGTGATGGACATAAGACTTCGTTCCAGGAAGTGGATCCGTCGCTTGGTAACACAAGTCTCCCGACGGTCCAGAGCCCGAAACCTAGATCTTACTGAGTTTTTCAGGCTGTCCCATTGTATGTGGTCGATGTCGTCAGTACACTGGACCTCCAGAAAAGACCGCATGTCGTCACTGATTTCTGCATGTAGTAGCAGGCGGTCGTTCAGCTTCCAAAGCCCCGGACCGCGAGCAGAAGGTTGTATAGCCACATGTAGAAGAATTCCGGAATGGTCGGAAACGTAGATAGAGGGTGTATTAAAAGAAACTATTTCCATTGATCGGTAAAAGGTAAGCAGATTGTTTGAAACATAGAACCGGTCAATCCGGACGCCCATTCCAGATGTACTCCAGAATGTGGCTCCCGGGAGTGTGGGGTTCCTGTCCTGCCATACATCCACTAGAGTGAGTTGATTGATGACGCTCGTAAGACAGTCAGTACTGTAATCATGGACAATGTTAGTAGAATTAACTTTGTCTATAAAGGACATTGTGCAGTTAAAGTCCCCCACCATGAGGATATCGTTGGGGGTTAACAAAAAATTCTGTAATAGTGTAAAAAACCGTGCACGTTGATTTTGGACGTTGGGCGCATAGATGTTAAGTATTCTAAGTGTGTGGCCCAACAGTTTGACGTCCATAGCTGCTATTCTGCCATCGTCATCGTGACGGGCAAAAAGGACTTTTGGATGCGTGTTAAGATTAAAAATTATACCCACACCTGCGTGATGAGAGCCCCGAAAGGCTCCAGAAGGATTTAACATAAGTAGTGTTGAAACGTCGGATGTGATCTGTCGTATAGAAGTGTGTTTCCTGGAGTAATAGAACCTGGATATTTTCACGGACCATGTAGTCCATGATAAAATCCTGCAAGGTTTTCGATAGAAAATCTTGTATGTTCATGGAAAGAAGTCTCATGTCCATGATTTCCTCTCTTCGTTTTCCTATTTACTGTTTGGGAGACGTGGGGAGGGAATGAGCTCTTAAAAATTTACGGTATTCCATGTCGGTGTCAGATGATGAAGAAAGTTTCAGATCTTCCATTAGTTTGAAGTGACGGGGCTTTGTCTTAATTGTCCTGGCCTTGCGTGTCCTTGCTTTTTGAGTAGTGACGGTTTTGAAGGTCAATGGCCTACTACTCGAGTCAACGTCTGCCTGACCCTCAACCGGTTCTGACGTCGGGTTGTTACCTTGAGGCTCTGCACTCACTTCCGCTACTATGGGGTCGCTGACCATTTCGATAATTGAAGATGTAGAAGGGGTCGCCAGGTCATCTGCATAATCGAGAGCACCAGGTTGTTGACCCCTCTCGCCTTCCTGTGCTTCGACCTGAAGCACAAGAGAAGTTAACATATCGGAACAAGCAACTCCAAGATGTGTTGGCTGTGGAGAAGACCACCACATTACACAATGCCAGAAACAACAACCAGAACCAAAATGCTGCAACTGTGGAGAAAACCACACAGCCAACTACAAGGGCTGCCAAAAATACAAAATCATTAAGACCAAAATTTATGAAATTAAAAACCCAAATGCCCAAACACAAAAGCAACCCCAACCAACACAAACAATAACAAGAAAGACGTTACTTCCAACACCACAAACGAAAAACAACATACGCAGCTGCAGTCATCAACACAATCACAAAACAGAAAGAAATAGAAACTATCAATAAAACACACACTGACACCACCCAAGAAAACTCCAGAATAGCACAGGATAAGACAAAAACTAAACAAAATGAAACCAACAATGACATGCCAATCACGAATATCCTAAAAACTATAGCATTGGAATTTATAAACGAACTAAAAAACCCATCCAGGACAGACGACTGTATAAAAATCCTCATGAAAATAATAAGCAACAATCTCACATCATTCTTTCCGGCAATCCTAAGGACATTAACTAACACATTACTAAATTAAATTCACGGTGGCACATGTCAACATCCAAGGTGCACTTGCTTCAAAGAAACATGAGATTGAAGATTTAACAAACACCATAAAACCGGATATACTAATAATTAGTGAAACTATGTTATATAATTTAAACAGATTTAAAATCAAAGGTTACTCAACTATAAGAAGTGATAGAAGAAATAGTAGAGACCTCAACAGAGGTATACTAATTTTATATAAAACGAACATGATTGTTTCAAAAGTGGATATAATAACCACAAATGAATGTATCACCATAGATGTTATCACTGAAAATAACACAAAAGTAATGGTAGCAGGCATCTACTGCTCACCGAGTAAAACCATCGATATAAAATTGCTGAGTAACCTATATAACCATAACAAAAACCTAATAATAGCAGGAGATTTAAACAGTAAACTTAAAATATTTAATTGTAAAACAACTAACGCTAATGGAATTTTATTAACGGATTATCTAAACAATACAAATACAGTCCTACTATATGATGCCACACCGACACATATATCAGACGCATATGGCACCAGTTAATATACTGGATCTATGCCTATGTTCGTTTAATATGGGTCGAACATTCAACAATTTCAAGTAGGACAAGACATAGATAGTGACCATTTACCGGTCTGGTGTATTTTCAATCTCACCTCCCAAACTAATAAATAAATAGAAACAGATAAATTTAATTACAAGAAAGCAAATTGGACTCATTATAAAATAATCATAGACAATATGCTTCCAACAACAAAAGTTTGTGAAGCCGCGGAAGCATCCGAAATAGATGCATACTGCCATACAATCACCGAGTGTCTACAAACAGCAGCTCAACAGACAATACCAAAAATAATACAAACATGGAAGTCCATCAAGCCATAAAACCACCAAAAACAAGGCACCAGGTGAAGATGGCATACAGGCCATCCATCTCAAATAAGGCACTCTGAGATTGTATGAACATCTTACAGCACTTTTTAACTTATCACTGATTTCTGGATATATCCCGGTTTCTTGGAAGCAAGTGATAGTACTCATGTTCCATAAAGAAGGAAAGCCAGCAAATAAACCAAACAACTACTGCCCAATCAGCCTGACCAGCTGTGTAGGCAAAATTTAGTGTGGGGGAAACGGGAGTGCCCCGGGAAAACCCACTTTCACTGGTAAGTCTGATCCGTTGCCAGTGCTCTATTACTGAGAAGAAGTAAGTCCCAAGTAGGGAAGGCAAAGTGAAGACCAGTGCTGGGGGTGATTAATTCTTGTAATCGTTGTGCAGTCTCCTGGAGTTTATTGTGGCGGTGAACAGGCTAAGTTTCTGGCTCCAGGCTCGAGGTAAAGGCGTGGGGTTCTCAGTGTCGGAGGCAAGAAATCGGGAGGCTGAGAAAGGTTCGTCGGGTAGGTGGGGGTCGGGGGAAGTGTCGATAACTAGGGCGTCCAATGAGTTAGACGTTGAGGGTGTTGGAGACAATGGCTTGGGGCTGAGATGCGTGCTGGTGGTCTGTTGAATGGCGTCAGTGGTAAGTGGTGGCTGTGTCTGGGTGGCTTTCTTCCTCCTTGCAGTGGTGGTTTGTGTGGACATCTCACGTGTTTTACGAGTCGGAGAAGTTTGGGTGGCTTGATCGGATGTTCTGGGGTGGATGGTAGGGATCTAGTTGGCGGCGGTTGACTTTGTGGTGTTAAGAAATGTAGGCAAGAAGGTTGGATTAGGAAAGGTATGGGGTGGGTGAGGCTTTCGGTATGGTTTTTCTGCTCTGAAGTGATGATATTCGAGGAAGCAGCCTTGGGATAAAATGTGATCTGCAGTCTGTTTGGATGTTGTAACAATTTTCATAAAAGTGAAGGGTAGGCCTGTTTTCTTTGACTGGATGCGGTGGACAGCGTGGATCTTGGAATTGGTTGTGGTAAGCAGGGCTTGGCGTATTTCTTCAGGCGTGAAGGATATGTGCACGTTCAGTAGAAATATCGTATGGAAACTAGCATTACTTTTGGGGGTTGGCAGGTGACGGGAGGATTTGAGGACCATGGTTGGCTTACGTAATTATTCGGTAATTAGGTAATCGTTCAGCGTCTTGGGTTGAAGGAGTAAACCTCCTTTCCGAAGTAGTCTGGTTCGCTCAGGGAACACTCGGGCTTGAGGTTTGTAGCAGTGGATAAAGTTGGCCGTATCTCGTGGCGAGAAGTCAAGAGGTAGTCCGTCGATGATCAACGGCGGCGTAGGAAACGAGACACTCTGCATACTGTCGTATGACGAGGTTGATAGCTAGACGTGGATGGTATGACGTATGGTGTGGGGCTTACCACTTACTTTTATCAACTGCACAAGATTCAACCAGATACTTTTAGCCACCTGTGACGGCTGCGCTTCTTGCGACAGACCTCTAGTTCGCATAGGAGATCGCTATTGGCTCTCTTTCAATCCTGCAGTGTGTAATTTAAAAGCAGAATCCAATTGAGTAATCGAATTCTTGTGTTTGTAGTGTTTGTTGCGTGATTCTTAATGAAATGTGATGTGGTTTTAGGTTGGGGAGTGGAAAGTATCGCTTAGCAAGTTTGCATAGAACTTGCAGGCAGTCTTCCAGTGTGGAGAAGTTTGGCTGTTCGCTCAGTTCTGTTAGCAGAGCTAGTAGGTTTTGGTATACTCTACTGGGTTGAAGGAGATGATAGAACCAGCGTGGTTATGTGCGTTTACTGTTTGGTTCTCGTGTGTGTTAAACACCGGTGGTTCCGGGGGCTTTGTTGTGTGATTTGGTCGTGTACTTATGTTACTAGGTGGTGTTTCTAGCAGTGGCTGGCATTGTGGGGGGAAGTCTTCGTGATTCGGTGCTGGCTGTGTGATTTTGGTTTTGAAAAGAACTCTGTCCCGTACTTGAACAAACTTGGGGCAGGCTCTATAACATGCTGCGTGGGGGCCCTGGCAGTTGGCGCAGGTGACTTAGTTGCATTCGTTAGGGCAGTTAGCAACCTCGTGTGGTCCAGAATATCGAACGTATTTGGGGGTGCCGTGCAGTAAGGTTTACTGTGCTCACATTTTTGACAATTGAAGCACTGTAGGATTTGTCTCGCTGGTGTTTTTGCTGGTTCAGTATTGTGGTGTTTGAAAAATAGATAGCAACCGTCTTTTAAGAGTTTTTCTTGGTCATCTTTGTTTTCGACGGTTACTTTGAGCAGTGGTGTTTTCATTTTTGTTTTGAATGAAATAATTCGTTCTGCCTTGGTTTTGTGATAGCCGATAGTGCTCAGCTCTTCGACTCGTCGTCTTGAATGTCGAGGTCGACGCTTCTAATTACAATGGCTGGTTGTGTGTTAGTGTTTTTGGGGGTTTGGATGGTTGTTTTTCCATCAAAAGCGGTGTTGGGCCAGTGGGCTAAGATGTGTGCATAGTCTTTTGGTGTCATGCATTTAATAAGGACACCACCTTTGGGAAGTCTTCGAATATCTTTTAGGTTTAGATTTTCAAAGTGATTTCTTATTTCTCTTGCTATATTTGGTATCCTGTATTCTGATGGAATTCCCTCAATGATGAGAGCAGGAACATGGTAGTTTTTGTTTGTTAAAGTTTTGTTTTCTTCAGTGTTTTGTGGTTTATTGGTTGTGTTTGTTGTTGTTCTTATACTTACCATGTCCGATGTCTTCTTTTTCTTTTTCCTCTTCACTGTAGTGAATCCATCGTCATTGTTGTTTTCCAGTGATTTGAGTGATGAGTCACTCGTCACACCATCGTCGGTTACATCCCTGGTCGAAGCATAGTCAGAGAAACAAATAATCTGATATCTAATTACCAAAACGCATCAAGGAAAAAAAGACAAACAATAGATCATCTCACAAGACTTACAGAATCAATTTATAAATCATTTAATAACAACCAAGCCACTATTGGTGTATTTCTGGATGTAAAAAAAGCTTTCGATAGTGTATGGCACAAAGCCATCAAGTATAAATTACACTCGCTAAATATCAACGATACCCTAGTTAGATGGATATCAAACTTTCTCACAAACAGATCTGCAAAAGTAAAAGTTAACAACACTATCAAAACTATTCAACATAAAAGCAGGGGTACCCCAAGGATCAGTCCTCTCACCCCTACTTTACATTCTTTTTGTCAATGACATTCCTTTCCCAGAATTAACATACACATACCACTCACAATACACCGACAACATTGCTGTCTGGAGTATCTCCAGAAATCCACTAATCGCCACAACCCGGGTTCAAAAAAACACTTGATCTAATCTCTCAATGGTGCAACAAATGGCGGGTAATACTTAACCTGACAAAAACCCAAGCCATAGCCTTCCATAGAAAACTACGAAAACATGACCGCTCTCAAGAAAATCAAATTAACATTAGGAGACACCCCAATAAAAATCGATAATAACATCAAATTCCTGGGAATCACCTTTGACACTAGACTGACATGGAACAAACACGTTCATAATATACAGTCGTCAATCAGTAAAGGAATAAGTTATATAAGTGCATTAATGGGTAAATACTCAAACTGTTCACCATCAACAGCTTTAAGAATTTATAAAACATTCATCCGCCCATTTATAGAATATGGTTGCCAAATAACCTACAATATGCCTAAGAATAACCTCAAAAAACTCCAAATTCAACAAAACAAAGCAATCCGATTATCACTAAGACTACCCACATTTACCCCAGAAATATTCATTCACAGAGTAAGTAACCTCCCCACACTCAGAGAACGATTAACAAAATTATCTGACAAATATTACATCAAAGCGAGATCAAGAAATAGTCTAACAGCAGCATTACATACAGTATCAAGCGCACCTACGAAATACACTTCCCCCTACAACCTACACTGCAAAAATAACCCAACACAGTGAACAACTAACACAGAAAGGGTTACTATCTATAGCATGTCATAACTAATCCTTCCTTTTCAGCCTGGGCACAGGTCAGATAGATTATTCGGCATCTGACTTGTGAAAGTGGGTTTTCTCCGGGCACTCCGGTTTCCCCCCCACATCCAAAATTATCTCTGGCTTAGACCAGAGAACACAACCCTGAAAAGGGGCCCGTTCAAAACCCAATTTATTTAAACTCCTCCTCTAATAAAAAATTTTAAAACATAGCATATGAAACTAACGCTAGAAATCTTAAACAACCAATGGAAACTCACTGCTTGGTGAAAGTCTTGGTCCTTCTCTCCGACTCGACAAACGACTCCAAACTTCATGAAGCTGTATCGAGCCTCTCCGCACGGCTTCCCAACTCCACCTCTCGAACTAACATCGCCTCAGCACGTCATAAAAATTACACTCACGAAGTATAACAGCACACGCGCGGGGTTGAAGGGGAACAATCGTTCCCGAGCACCCCATTTGGGAAGAGAGAACTTAGTTCTCTCTTCCTTCAAACTAAACCCCTGCCACGATCATTTATTTGTAATCGAACATTCTGATTTCTGAGTTCGAAGAGGAGAAAAGTTATTGTTAATTTTCTCCGAATTTAAGTTTACTAGTAGTTTTTATAAGCAGGTCTCTCCTCGGTCCTTATTAGGACCTATAAAGACTATGCCGTGCTCACCAAACAAGACGCGGTCAGGCGTCACCACCAACACCTCTCCACTGAAGAGCTTAACAACATGCTCGAAAAGGTACTGGATGAAGTGGTCTCTGACTATGCTTCGACCAGGGAGGTAACCGACGATGGCGTGTCGAGTGACTCATCACTCCACTCACTGGAAAACAATAATGATGATGGATTCACTACAGTGAAGAGGAAAAAGAAAAAGAAGACAATGGACATGGTAAGAATAAAAACAACAACCAACCCAACAAACACAACCAATAAACCACAAAACACTGAAGAAACCAAAACTTTAACAAACAAAACCTACCACGTTCCTGCTCTCATCATTGAGGGAATTCCATCAGAATGCAGGATACCAAATATAGCAAAAGAAATAAGAAAACATTTTGAAAACCTGAACCTAAAAGATATTCGCAGACTTCCCAAAGGTGGTGTCCTTATTAAATGCATGACACCAAAAGATTATGCACACATTTTAGCCCACTGGCCCAACACCGCTTTTGATGGAAAACAACCATCCAAACCCTCAAAAACACTAACACACAACCAGCCATTATCATTAGAGGCGTCGACCTCGACATCCAAGACGACGAGATCGTCGAAGAGCTAAGCACTATCGAATATCACAAAACCAAGGCTGAACGAATTATTTCCTTCAAAACAAAAATGAAAACACCACTGGTCAAAGTAACCGTCGACAACAAAGATGATCAAGAAAAACTCTTAAAAGACGGTTGCTATCTATTTTTCAAGCACCACCACACTGAACCAGCAAAATCACCAGCGAGACAAATCCTACAGTGTTTCAATTGTCAAAAATTTGGATACAGTAAACCTTATTGCACGGCACCCCCCAAATGCGTTCGATGTTCTGGGCCACACGAGGTTGCCAATTGCCCTAACGAACGCAACCAAGTCACCTGCGCCAACTGCCAGGGCCCCCCATGCGGCATGTTACAGAGCCTGTCCCAAATTTGCCCAAGTACGGGACAGAGTTCTTTTTAAAACAAAAAACACACAGCCAGCACCTAATCACACATACAGAGATGAAAGTGTCCCTTTCCTAAAAATCCTGAAAATAATCGAAGCCAAGTAGGGGGGGGGG
>NW_013676396.1:9659-16469 GCF_000517525.1 Limulus polyphemus
CAGGAAGAAAACCGGAGGTTTTCAGGATCTTTTAGAAATATCCGGAAGACTTTCATCTCTGCACATACTTCCCCCCACTATCCCGCCCACAGCGTCAGCCACTGCTTGAAACACCCCCCGCATCACAAATACACATCCAATAACACTATCAAGCCCCCAGAACCACCAATGCCAAACACACATGAGACCCATATCACAAACTCACATAACCCCACTAGTTCTATCATCACCTTCAACCCAGTAGAATATACCAAGAACCTACTTGCGCTGCTAACTGAACTGAGTGAACAACCAAACTTCTCGACACGAGAAGATTGCCTACAAGTTCTCTGGAAACTTGCAAAGTGATACTTTCCGCTCCCCCAACCTAAAGCCACATTACCTTTCACTAAGAATCACACAACGAACATTACAAACACAAAATTCACAAACACCATACAACTCCTACACCTAAACTGTCAAGGAGATTTAATCATCAAAAAACACGAAATACATGACCTCAACAAACAAGTAAAAGCAGATATCATTACAACATCTGAAACCTTAGCCAAAGAAAACCAAAATATAAATATACCTGGATTCAAATCATTTTCCATCCCATACAAAAACAATAATAGAGGCATAACACTATACTGTAACAAGAATCTGGTAAACAGCATTTCAATTGATGAAAAATTTACCTCAAAAGTAAACAAAACAATTTTTTGCAATATTCATATCAGCAACAGACCATCTATCTCAATAGTCGCCCTTTACTGCTCCCCATCAAAAGCAATAGACCAAAGGTTCATTGAACTATGTTTGAAGCGAAAACCACAACCATTAATTATAGGAGATTTAAATGCCCCACACAAAGACCTCAAAGGAAGACGAAACACCCCCAGAGGAATACTAATCCGTGACTTGCTACTAGCAATAACATGCACGTAGTAAACGACCATACACCCACACACTTTCACTCACCAACTAACACCTACAGTACCAGCTGCTTTATTACCCAAAATCTCCAATTTTACAGTACACCAAGAAATCTCTAGCGACCACTTCCCCATATCATGCACAATACACACACAAAGATGGCCAACACCAAACCTACCGCCACTATATAATTACACCAAGACTGGGAAAAATTCAATGAAACACTCAACAGTCTACTACCACTGCCAATCACACAAGTTAACAACAAGCAGGAAAATATCACACATGCCATAAACAGAGCAATAACAACCCCATCAACCTCAAGACACAATTTACACTCACACAATAATTGGACACTCACCCCAGAAATCCATGACTTAATATTAACACGTAGAAGACTAAGAAGACAACACTATTCATCACGAGACCCCATGTTAAAAACCCAAATTAACAAACTGAGCACACAAATAAAAACAAACATAAAAATACTTAAGGAAATTAACTGGCTAGACTTCTGCAATAACTTAGAAAACAATAAACACAATCCCAAAGAATTTTGGAAAAAATTCAAAGCTCTAGCTTCCGACAAAAACAATAACCACCTCTTCCATCAAATTACATACGAAAACGCGAAAGCCAAAACAGACATTGATAAAGCAGACTTGCTAGCGTCGTATTATGAATCATCTTTCAACAACCACTCTCAGAACTTCGACCCTGACCACCAAACACATGTTAATGACTTCATTAACGCTCACCCTACACTTTTTACCCCAAACTTCACAGCCACATGCACACATGCTAACACTACCACTAACCACGACAACTACATTAACAGGAATATAACCAACACAGAAATAAAAATTAACATCAAAACTCTCAAAACTCATCTCCGGGACACGACGGCATCAGAAACAATTCTCAAAAAAGCCTCGAACCCGCTTCTAGAACACTTAAAAAACATCATGAATCTATCCCTACGAAGCGGGTACTATCCCGACACATGGAAGCAAGCAGTAATTACAGTAATCCCCAAAAAACATACCGATAGATCCAACCCAGACAACTACCATCCCATGCCTTGGCAAACTCATGGAAAAAATCATAGCGGCAAGACTCCTAAATTTCTGCGAAACAAATAATCTGATATCTAATTACCAAAACGCATCAAGGAAAAAAAGACAAACAATAGATCATCTTACAAGACTTACAGAATCAATTTATAAATCATTTAATAACAACCAAGCCACTATTGGTGTATTTCTGGATGTAAAAAAAGCTTTCGATAGTGTCTGGCACAACGCCATCAAATATAAATTACACTCGCTACACGTCAATGATACCCTAGTTAGATGGATATCAAACTTTCTCACAAACAGATCCGCAAAAGTAAAAGTTAACAACACTCTATCAAAACTATTTAACATAAAAGCAGGGGTACCCCAAGGATCAGTCCTTTCACCCCTACTTTATATTCTCTTCGTCAATGACATTCCTTTCCCCGAACTACCATACACGTATCACTCTCAATACGCTGACGACATTGCTGTCTGGAGTATCTCCATAAATCCACTCATCGCCATTACCCGAGTTCAAAAAACACTTGATCTAATCTCTCAATGGTGCATGAAACAAATGGAGAGTGGTACTAAACTCGACAAAAACCCAAGCCATAGCCTTCTATAAAAAATTACGAAAACACATGACCACTCTCAAGAAAATCAATTTAACGTTAGGAGGCACCCCAATAAAAATTAGTAACAACATCAAATTCCTGGGAATCACATTCGACACTGGACTTACATGGAACAAACACACGCAAAACATACACTTAATCAGTAGACGCATCTATTACATAAGTTTATTAACTGGCAAACACTCGAATTGTGCACCCACAACGGTCATAAGAATATACAAAACGTTCGTTCGCCCACTTATTGCATACGGATGCCAAATAACCTACAACATGTCCAAAAACAACCTCACGAAACTTCAAACACAACAAAACAAAGCTATTAGATAAGCACTACGACTCCCCGAGTTTACCCCAAAAAAATTCATTCACAAATTAAGCAACCTCCCCACACTAATAAGTACATTAACAAATTTATCCACAAAATGTTACACTAAAGCACACTCACGAAACAGCTTAACAGCAACATTACATAAAATAACAAGCCAAATACATTTCCCTTTACCTCCAATATCGCCAACATAGCAAAGTAACGACCTTACACATCATCACTCATGTCATAATCTTATACCTCTTTTCAGCACGGGCACAGGACAGATAGAATATTCGGTGTCTGTCCTGTGAAAGTGGGTTTTCTCTGGGCACTCCGGTTTCCCCCCCCACAACAAAATTACCATCGTGAAGGGCTCATCTGCCCCCTGAAAAGGGCCACCTTCTAATAAACTTAAACCAACCATGCTTATGACATAAATAAAACTTTTCGTCCCCTACCAAATTATTAATGTTTAAAACTCGTATTGCCAAAAATCAACTTGGAAGCTCGTTGCTTGGTGTCAGTGCTGGTCCTTCCCGACTCCAATCTCAAGCACAACCTTTGGCTCAAGATGATACTGTATGCCAATACAAGACTCTCGTAACGAAATACTACACACGCGCGGGGTTGAAGTGGAACAAAAGTTCCCAAGCAACCCTGTTGGGAAGAGAACACAACTTAAAAACTTGAGTTGACCTGTTTCAAACTAAACACCTGCCACGTTTTTCGGAATATTAGGGTTATTTTTTTTAGTGTATGTTCTGAGAGAGAGATAAAGTCAACATCCCTCAACAAGCGTCGTCGGAAGTATAGTGATCATTATTCTTCTTCTTATACTTAGAATTTCCCACAACCCTTAAATAAAAGAGTTAAAAGTAAATTTCTTTAAAGAGCATAGAGTACAGTAGAATTTTGCCTAGAAGTAAATTTAAAAAAACAAAGGAAAGTTAGATTTTAGATAGGGAAACCGAAATGGCAACCCAAAAAAATACAGTCGTACGACTAAATTCTGTAATATTCGAGTTCCCGGAGGGTACCCTACCCCATGAAGTTCTGAAAGCCTCTATGAGCCAGTAGATCCAAAAACTGTTGCGTGCCTGCAGGAGATTGGAGGTAATAGAGCTTGCTGTACCTCACATCAACAGCAGCTACCAACAAAGCATTAGGAAAAGGTTATTTTAAGGTAAACGAAAAAAAGGTTGTGATCTCGCCAGCAGGCAACCATGTGAAGTAGTGAACTATAAGGGGTTACATCATGAAATTCCCAACGAGTGCCTTACCAATGTTCTGAGCGAATTCGGCAAGGTATTCGTAGTAACTACAGACACGTACAAAGATTTCCTGGAAGTGTTAAACGGTAACCAAAAAGTTAAAATGGACATGGCCGAGCCTGTCCCAAATTTTATTCAAGTATGCCAATGCCGAGGTATGGTAAACAACCCTGGCATGGTCAGACTGTGCGCCAAGTGCAAGGGGACTGAGCACCTCACTGCAGAATGCACTGTCCCGCTCTGTAGGCGATGTGGTCAGTAAGGGCACGAGTCTACAGAGTGCAGCAATGGATGTAGAAAGTACAAAGGCGAACACGACTTCCGCACATCCATTGCAGCTACCAACAAAGCCTTAGGAAAGGTTTTTTTTGTTTTTTTTAGGTAAACGGGAAAAAAGTAGAAATTGCACCCGCAGGCAACAATGTAAATTGGTTAACGATCAGAGGTCTCTATCATGAAATCCTGACGAATGCATTACTGATGTTCTGAGTGAATACGGTAAGGTATTCGTAGTCACCAGGGACACCTATGAAGACTTCCCTGAAGTATTAAATGGGAATAGAAAGGTGAAAATGGACATGGCTAAGCCTGTCCCAAATTTTGTTCAACTGTGCCAATGCCGAGGTATGGTAAACTATCCCGGCATGGTCAGACTGTGCGCCAAGTGAACAGGGACAGGTCGCTTGGCCGGAGAATGTACCGTCCCGCTCTGCAGACGTTGTGGTCAATTCAGCCACGAATCTACAGAGTGGAACAGGTTGTCGAAAGTGCGAAAGTGACCACGACTTCCGCACTTGCTACGTAAAAACGTTTGCTTCGGTGGTCGAGGGCCCCGTCCCATAGCAAAAGGGGCCAGAGGTTAACAAATATATATTAATAAATGAAGAAAACCAAGATAAGGAAATATATATATATATAAAATCAGCAGAAAATAGTAAAACCAGTAGAAGAAAAATAAAAAAAAAACAGTAGAAAAACGGACAACCGTCAAAAAGCGTAAATGCAGTAAGCATGGAAGTAACTTCAGATGTAGATAGTGCCAGCTAGTGATTGACGAGATATTGTTAATCGCAAAAAGACTTTGAACTCAGCGAATCATCTTAGGTCACCGAGAAGAAACAGGTCAAGATGCCGTCGTCCACAAACATTTTTGCAAGGACAAAAATAAAAAAGGGCAAAGGTAAATTAGGTGTGAGCTAGATATAAGCTTTAGGTGAAATTAAGGTCTACTACACGAACAATAGACAGAACAAAACAAAGTATACACAAATAGAAACCATCCACAATGTCTCTATCCTTGCTAACACTCAAGGGGTTAGAAAGGATAAGAAACAAGAATTTGTAAGAGATTATATGAACAGAAAAGAAATAGATATCCTATTCCTACAAGAAACATATTCACACTCACGAACAAATAAAGAAATTCAAAGATAAGTTTAAACTTCGCTACTGTTGAAGTTTTGGAAATAATACAAGTTCAGGAACAGGAATAATAATAGGCCCAAAATGCACAGGAAATATCAAGCATTTTAGACACGATGAATATGGCAGAATATGCCTCATCGATGTCGAAATAAATAGTAAAACATTAAGAATTATAAATATATATGCCCCATACAAAGATACTATCAGAAAACAATTTTTAGGAATTTATATAATTATCTATACTGTACCTATAACATAATAATGGGTGAAGACTTCAATGTAGTTTTAAACCAATCCTGGATAAAAGAAATGGAACTACCACATTAGACGAAAAGCACACTTATTCAAATGTGTAGTAGAAACCTTTAACTTAAGTGACACCTGGCAACACCTCAAAGGTCATGAACCCGGGTTTACATACTGGAGTAGTTCCGGGGTGGGGGTTAGGCTTGATAGATTCTACACCAACTACGAAACAGTGGCTTGGATGGATCAAACCTGGATAAGTCCCTTAGGGACAAGGGTATTTTATGTTAGCGATCACCACTGTGTATATCTTAAAGTTAAAATACCAAACAACCCAGTGGTCAAGGACTTGGGAAACTCAATGTCTCTCTCCTAAATAAAGAACATGTAAAAAAATATGATATTAAAAAATAATTAATAAATCTATGCAAACAAACCACCAGCCCTCTCTGGTGGGAAAACCTCAAAAATATAGCCAAAAATAAATTTAAAGAACACGGAAAACAAGAAGCTCGAAATAGAAATAGAAACCGTAGAAAGAATGTTAACTACCCTATCAGGAAATAATGAAAACACCATTCCCCAAGTTAAACGTATCTCACGCGTCACACGATGCGATGTGACGTCCATGTTAAGTGTGAGTTGAAAATAATGCGTAGAAATTTACTATTTCTCGTGAAAATGCTTTGTGTGTTGTACAAATATAGTCTGACTTCCGATAGTTTTTCCTTTAAAACATGTATAGAATGTAATTGCTCGAGTTTTTTGGTTGTGAAGTGCAACTCTGTACTTATCATACCAATCGGTTATTGCGTTTAAAGAAGTCTGAACTTTTCTTGCAGCAGCGAACAGGTTACGTGACATACTCCAAATCGCAATGTCATTGGCATAATGAAGGATATTTGTTCTAGAATAAGTCGAAGATTAAGTTATCTCAGAAAAAT
>NW_013676397.1:0-3091 GCF_000517525.1 Limulus polyphemus
GGTTAAATATATTTGATTAAAAACACGAGATGTTAGTTATTTAACTGTTAGGAAGACATTCTTAACAATGGTTAAATATATTTGATTAAAAACACGAGATGTTAGTTATTTAACTGTTAGGAAGACCTTCTTAACAACGGTTAAACATATTTGATTAAAAACACGAGATGTTAGTTATTTAACTGTTAGGAAGACATTCTTAACAATGGTTAAACATATTTGATTAAAAACACGAGACGTTAGTTATTTAACTATTAGGAAGACCTTCTTAACAATGGTTAAACATATTTGATTAAAAACACGAGATGTTAGTTACTTAACTGTTAGGAAGACCTTCTTAACAATGGTTAAACATATTTGATTAAAAACACGAGATGTTAGTTACTTAACTGTTAGGAAGACCTTCTTAACAATGGTTAAACATATTTGATTAAAAACACGAGATGTTAGTTATTTAACTATCAGGAAGACATTCCAAACATTGGTAATTAGGTACATTCTTAATTTCTAGCTATCGGAGTTATTATGAGTTGATGATATAGATTCAGTTGTTAGTATGATATTCCAAACACTGCTGATCAGATATAAATGTTCCAAGTAATGTATACATGGTTGTTAGTGAGGCATTTCAAACATCTTACAGATTTGATTATGGTACAAAATGCCTTACACTAGCGAACAGTGATTTTTTTGACAGGTAATTGGTATAGTATTTTAGAAACAACAGTAGACTGGTATTGAGCGACAAGACTCGTCGTTAGTTGCGTACTACTTACATGGTGTCCAGTCAAGAAGACAATATAAACTTATAACTGAAAAACCTTCAGTGTAGTGGTCAGTAAAAACAAACAAGAACAGATTGTTCAGTTCGAGAACTTAATCATCTCTTCTAGAAATGCTTTATATTATATTCCCAAAGTGCAACTCAACTATAAAATATTACTATTATGAAACTAAGCTAATTTAAGTAAATACAGAGTTCTAAAGAAATGTTCATTTCCTACTTCCCGAAGCTTGGAATCATGTTCAAGTGTTACATTGTTCGATGTGAATGGGCTTGTGTTTATATGGCAAGTCGTTTGTACCGATAAAACGACACGTGTGCTCTGAGTGTATTCAATTTTTATTTCGTGCTTTCGTAACACCTGCGTACGAACACTCTTCTCATGCCTTTGCGGCGCGTGCTGGATGCCATAACCCACTATATATACCATGTCAACAATCGCTGTATTTTAGGTGTGTCGAAGTTAGTGCGGTGAAGCTTTGCTATCGTATCACTTGTTGATTCGGCAAATTCAAACAATAGTATCATTTATCCCAACGATACAACTGCGCCTTGATCTGTAAGAGGTGCCAAAAGCAAACATATATTTTATTCCAAGAAAGCTTTAAAAGTTCCGACAAGAAAACAAACCTGAACCTCGCTCAAACGACATACCTCGACCGTCATAGCCACGTCACATTCTTTGGTAATAATAATAAAAAAAGATATCACAACAAGGCCCTGGGAGCGCCAGTATTGTGCGCCATGACGACATTACTACGTCAGTGAAACGTCATATTTGTATCTGTTTGTAGACAGATTACCGTGGACATACATGAAACTGTCCCAGGGGAGAGGACATTTCTCTAATAACAGTTGGAAATTACATTAAATTTGATATCTTTTGTAGAGAAATACGAACAAGTTTCGATAAGTTTCACAGATACGAAGAGCTCCGAATAGAGTTGAAAACATTTTTCAAGTTATATCAAACTGTATTTGGAATACAGTATTAATATGGAAAAAATAGGTAAATGGAAGAATCCCATCTTTGTTAAACTCGCCTACATGAAATAGAATCCAATATGTCACTCTTAATTTCGTGAATGTTTGGAGACTTGGTTAGTGAGATATATGTAAATCTAAAGATATTACAGATCAAAAGATTCTTCATAATATTCGGACATATCGAATTCTCTAGTTTCAATGTATTTGCTTCATTTTCAATAAACTTATCTCTGGCAACAATAATCTCCTCATTACCAGAATGTTGACCAGTTTTAAGCTAATTCTGTCACATTCAAGAAACTTCTTTTTATCAGACTATTCGTCAGTTTCAGGTTATGTTTATTATTGTGTATAACAACATAAAGAAATACCTAATCTCAACATGTTTGTACTAATATCAAGAAACTTCTGGGAAGAGTGGCTAGTTGCACACCGTTTGATTCACGATCCTTAACATACTTGTATCAACACCAAGAAACTTCTTGGAAGAATGGAGACCAATTACAGGCCAATTGATTCAATCCTCACTCATTTGTACCAACACCAAGAAACTTCTTGGAAGAATGGAGACCAGTTACAGGCCAATTGATTTAATCCTTAACATATCTGTACCAACACCAAGAAACTTCCTGGAAGACTGGAGACCAGTTATAGGCCAGTTACAGGCCCTTGGAAGACTGGAGACCAGTTACAGGCCAATTGATTAAATTCTTAACATATCTGTACCAACACCAAGAAACTTGGAGTTGAAGATTAAATCAATTGGCCTGTAACTGGTCTCCAGTCTTCCAAGAAGTTTCTTGGTGTTGGTACAAATGAGTTAAGGATTGAATCAATTGGCCTGTAACTGGTCTCCAGTCTTCCAGGAAGTTTCTTGATGTTGCCTAGATATGTTAAGGATTGAATCAATTGGCCTGTATCTGGTCTCCAGTCTTCCAAGAAGTTCCTTGGTGTTGGTACAAATGAGTAAGGATTGAATCAATTGGCCTATAACTGGTCTCCAGTCTTCCAGGAAGTTTCTTGGTGTTGGTACAGATGAGTTGAAGATTAAATCAATTGGCCTGTAACTGGTCTCCAGTCTTCCAAGAAGTTTCTTGGTGTTGGTACAGATATGTTAAGGACTGAATCAATTGGCCTGTAACTGGTCTCCAGTCTTCCAAGAAGTTTCTTGGTGTTGGTACAGATATGTTAAGAATTTAATCAATTGGCCTGTAACTGGTCTCCAGTCTTCCAAGAAGTTTCTTGGTGTTGGTACAGATATGTTAATAATTTAATCAATTGGCCTGTATCTGGTCTCCAGTCTTCCAAGAAGTTTCTTGG
>NW_013676397.1:3638-10847 GCF_000517525.1 Limulus polyphemus
ACTCATTTGTACCAACACCAAGAAACTTCCTGGAAGACTGGAGACCAGTTACAGGCCAATTGATTTAATCTTCAACTCATCTGTACCAACACCAAGAAACTTCCTGGAAGACTGGAGACCAGTTACAGGCCAATTGATTCAATCCTTAACTCATTTGTACCAAAACCAAGAAATTTGTTGGAAGACTGGAGACCAGTTACAGGCAAATTGATTCAATCCTTAACTCATTTGTACCAACACCAAGGAACTTCTTGGAAGACTGGAGACCAGATACAGGCCAATTGATTCAATCCTTAACATATCTAGGCAACATCAAGAAACTTCCTGGAAGACTGGAGATCAATTACAGGCCAATTGATTTAATCTTCAACTCATTTGTACCAACACCAAGCAACTTCTTGGAAGACTGAAGACCAGTTACAGACCAATTGATTCAATCCTTAACATATCTGTACCAACACCAAGAAACTTCCTGGAAGACTGGAGACCAATTATAGGCCAATTGATTCAATCCTTACTCATTTGTACCAACACCAAGGAACTTCTTGGAAGACTGGAGACCAGATACAGGCCAATTGATTCAATCCTTAACTCATTTGTACCAACACCAAGAAACTTCTTGTAAGACTGGAGACCAGTTACAGGCTGATTGATTCAATCCTTAACATATCTGTACCAACACAAAGAAACTTCTTGGAAGACTGGAGACCAGTTACAGGCCAATTGATTCAATCTTTAACATATCTGGGCCACATCAAGAAACTTCTTCTTGAAAGACTGATAGCCAGTTACCAGACGTTTGATTCACGATCCTCAACACATTTGTGTCAACACCAAGAAACTTCTTGGAAGACTGGTGGCCAGTTGAAGACTGCTTGAATAATTTTCCTTAACGTATTTGTGTGAACACCAATAAACGCTTTTTCAGAACATTAATGACCAATTCATATTATTTTTACAAGCTTCAGTATATCTATGTTGTCCTCAATAGCTCAGTGGTAAGTTTTATGGCTCATGGTACTAAAAATCGGGTTTCGAGATCTGCGGTGTACCGGTAGAGTATATATATATATATATAAGCAATTGTTTAACTTTGCGCTTAACAACAACATATAGGAAAATATGTAAATCATCTTAAAGAAACTACCCATTGATTGATTATTGGCCAGTTTTAGACAAATTGGAGTCTTGAAGTTTATTTTGTGCGTGACGCGTCATCTTTGGCAGAAATATTAGAAGTAATAAGCTTAAGTATATTTGTGTAACATAGACTTAACTCTTCATCAGCACACAAACCTTCAGTTACTTTCAGAATGAACGAACTCACCCACTGCCAGATCTTTTTTATCTTTGTTTTGTTCCCATACTCTAGAAGCCCTCAAGTCCACCAGTTGTGTTCTTTTAGACTAAAATCTCTAAGTCAGTCAGTTGTGTTTGATAATCTACAAGCCAGTAAGTCACCATTTGTGTTCTCATACTGCAGAATCCCTCAAAGCCATCACTTGTGTTCTTATACTCCAGAAGCCGCAAGTCCACCAATCCTGTTCTTATACTCCAGAATCCTTCGATTCCAACAGCTGTGTTTTCGTACTCTAGAAGCATTGAAATCCCTTAGTTGTTTTCTCATACTCCAGAAACCCTTTAAGTAATAGCTGTGTTCTTATACTCCAGAAGTCCTCAAGTCCAATAGTTCTGTTATTATAATCCTGAGGCCCTCAGGTCCACCAGTTGTCTTTTTATACTCCAGATACCTACTAAGTTCAACAGTTGTGTTCTCGTACTCCACAAGCCCTCATGTCTACAGGTTGTGTTTTCATACTCAAGAAGCCATCAAGTCCAATAGTTGTGTTCCCATACTCAAGAAGCCCTCAGGTCCACTAGTTATGTTCTTATAGACCGATATCCTCAAGTCAGTCAGTTGTGTTTCATAATCTAGAAGTCATTAAGTCCACCTGTTGTGTTCTCATACTCCAGAAGCCCTCAAATCCATGATTTGTGTTTTTATACTCCAAAAGCCTTCAAGTTTACCATTTGTGTTCTCATACTCCAGAACCCTCAAGTCCACCAGTTGTGTTTTTACGCTCAAGAAGTCCCCTAAGTACACCAGTTGTGTTCTCCTACTGTAGAAGTCCTCTAAGTCCATCTGTTATGTTGGCATACTATAGAAGCCCTCATGTCTACCAGTTGTGTTCCTATACTCTAGATGAACTCAAGTTCACCAGTTGTGTTTCATATTCCACAACTCTCAAGTCCAGCAGTTTGTTATACTGTAGAAGCTCTCATGCCTCTAGTTGTGTTCCTATACTCCAGAAGCTCTGAAGTCCAACATTTGTGTTCCTATATTCCAGAAGCTCTGAAGTCCACCAGTTGTGTTCTCATACTCCAGAAGCCCTCACGTCTACCAGTTATTCTCATACTTGAGAGGCCCTCTAAGTCCAATAGTTGTGTTCGCATAACCCAGAAACCCTCATATTCACAGGTTGTGTTCTCATACTCTAGAAACCCTCAAGACCACCAGTTCTGCTCTCATACTCCAAACGCCCTCTGTGTCCACCAGAGGTGTTCTCATACTATAGAAGGCTTCAAGTCCACTAGTTGTCTCTAGAAGCATTGAAATCCCTCGGTTATTTTTTCATACTGCAGAAACCCTTTACATAATAGCTGTATTTTTATACTCCAGAAGCCCTCAAATTCCTCAGTTGTGCTCTTATACTCCAGAAGCCTTCAAGTCTACCATTTGTGTTCTCATACTCCGGAAGCCTTCAAGTCCACCAGTTGTGCTCTTATACTCCAGAATTATCTAAGTCCAACAGAGATCATCAAGTCTACCGGTTGTGTTCTCATACCCCAAAAGCCTTCAAGTCTACCGGTTGTGTTTTCATATTCCAGAAGCCCTCAATTACACAATTTATCTTCTCATATTACAGAAGCCCACAAGTCTGTCAGTTGTGTTCTAATACCCCAGAAGTCCTACAAGTACACCACTTGTGTTCTCATACCATAGAAGTCCTCTGAGTCCAACAGTTATGTTGGCATAGTATAGAAGCCCTCAAGTCTACCAGTTGTGTTCTAATACTATAGAAGCTCGATAAGAACAACAGTGTTGTTTTCATAATCCCCAAGTCCCGAGTCGAGTAGTTGTGTTCTTATACTCCAGAAGCCATCACGTCCACCAGTTGGTATTCTTATACTCCAGTAGCCATGAAATACAACAGTTGTGCTCTCATACTCTAGAATCCATCAAGTTCAACAGCTGTGTTCTCAAACTCCAGAATCCCTCAAGTCCACGGGTTGTGTTCTTATTCTCCAGAAATTCTCAAATCCAACTGTTATGTTCTCATACTTCATAAGCCCTCAAAGTACAACAGTTGTGGTCTCACATTTCAAAAGCCCTGTAAGTACAACAGTTGTGTTTGCACAGAGAAGCTTTCAAGTCCACCGGTTGTGTTCTCATACCTCATTAGCCTTCAAGTTCACAATTTGTGTTCCCATATTCCAGAACCCTCAAGTCCACCAGTTGTGTTCTCATACCTCATTAGCCTTCAAGTTCACAATTTGTGTTCCCATATTCCAGAACCCTCAAGTCCACCAGTTGTGTTTTTTACGCCCCAGAAGTCCTCTAAGTACACCAGTTGTGTTCTCATACCGTAGAAGTTCTGTAAGTCCAACAGTTATGTTGGCATACCATAGAAGCTCTCATGTCTACCGGTTGTGTTCACATACGCTACAAGACCTCAATTCTGATTGATGAGCGTTATAATAATAAGTTATAGCTTCCGAAGTTTATAGCACACTGACTATAGCAAGTTAATAATAGACACTCTCTTTTTCTGCGCGTCGCGTTGGTTTTATTTATAGCAGTGTCGAGGCGTTCTAGAAATTTCAGTTTTACGTAACAATAAAAATTTAAGCGTTTACGTACACACATATGTTGTTGATTCTTACTCTCGAGAATCTTGTACAACTTTGAAGAATAGGCGGGAGTTTCGCAATACATACTTAACAGTATCAGCTATGCATGTTTCTAAATATAATATTAGAATAAGTATATAATAACAAATTCGTTGCATCTCATACTTGAGAGGTCCTCTAAGTCCAACAGCTGTGTTATCATAATCCAGAAACCCTCATATTCACAAGTTGTGTTCTTATACTCTAGTAGCCCTCAAGACCACCAGTTCTGTTCTCATACTCCGGACGCCCTCTGTGTCCACCAGCTGTGTTCCCGTACTCTAGAAGGCCTCAGGTCCACTAGTTGTCTCCAGAAGAATTGGAATCCCTTAGTTATGTTCTCATACACCAGAAATCCTTTAAGTAATATATATGTTCTTATACTCTAGAAGTCCTCAAATCCAATGGTTCTATTATTATAATCCTGAGGTACACCAGTTGGATATCTAAACACGTTTACAGAATATGCTTCAAATGGCGTCCCACAAATCTAATACAGCAGTGAATTAATTCTTAATAACATGTTCTAAAAACATCTGTAAAAGAAACAATGAATTTTAATTTCCTCAATGTTACAATAACAACAGCCTTCTGTATCTTAAGTCTTTTAGTCGTCTATCTCTTGATCTGTTTTTAGTTTTAGTATTTTTCGTTTATTACTACAACTCGTTATTGTATAAAAACGAGGAATGTTGTAACAAGTACATGATACTTCCGATCAGAGTTTTAATATATCGAATATTTAGTAAGCAGTTTTGATACATACACCGAAAATTGATTACGATAGTAGCCAAACGTTTCTTTTACACGACGACATTTATACAAATATAAAGACAGAGAGAAATATGGATCTGGTGGATCTGTATAAGAAAAACCGAAAGTAATCTTTAACTTGCAGGAACACATTAATACAGACAGTAAGTTGTAAACAACTGGTTATTTATACAAATATAAAGACAGAGAGAAATATGGATCTGGTGGATCTGTATAAGAAATAACCGAAAGTAATCTTTAACTTGCAGGAACACATTAATACAGACAGTAAGTTGTAAACAACTGGTTATTTATACAAATATAAAGACAGAGAGAAATATAGATCTGGTGGATCTGTATAAGAAAAAACCGAAAGTAATCTTTAACTTGCAGGAACACATTAATACTAATACACAGACAGTAAGTTGTAAACAACTGGTTATTTTATACGAACAATAATATTCACAGACAGTGTCGTTCTAAAAGTTACACAAATACAACTCCCCCTTAGCCTTAAGTGGTAGTAAAGTTTTACAGTTACAACTCCCCTTAGCCTAAAGTGGTAGTAAAATGTTACAGTTACAAGTCCCCCTTAGCCTTAAGTGGTAGTAAAATTTTACAGTTACAACTCCCCCTTAGCCTTGAGTGGTAGAAAATTTTACAGTTACAACTCCCCCTTAGCCTTAAGTGGTAGTAAAATTTTACAGTTACAACTCCCCCCTTAGCCTTAAGTGGTAGTAAAGTTTTACAGTTTTGTGTCATATTTTTTTCTTCTACGTAATTTCAATGTTTACCCCTATCGCAGTACTTTTGATTTTTCATCTATCCAAAATTTATAAAAATATTAGGATATTTTCTAGGTTTTGTAACACAAACATATAGCAGAGAAACAATTATGAAAATAATTAGTGATCTGCCAGTAAAAAATTTTATTTTTTGGAAAAGATTTAAAAGAAAAAAAACCAACGAAATAGGTGAAGGACATGGCGCAGACAGAGAACCTTTCCATCAATATAATCTCTTTGAAGTTTGAACTAATTAAAACCGTGTGCTGTTTTGTTTGTTGAAAATTACTCACGATAAACAAACACGAGAGGATGTTGCTGATGAACAAATCACTTCATTGATGAGATATTAAGGTAATTCTTAGACTAAGAATAACCATCATGCATAGATACAGATATTATAATATATTGTACGCATGTTAGATATTACGTGTTTTCTTTCCTTAGATTTTGATATTGATTGACTCTGAATATTTTCGTTATTATTCGTATTTTATATTGACGTGAATAGTCGAATTTACGTACAAATAAGAGAAACCTTATTGTAAAAAGATATTCGTGATGATTTTAAATGCGAAGTGTGAATAAGTTTGGCTCAAACTCAAATACAGGAAACTTGCACTCAAAATATCCAACAAATACACTCTTTACGGAACAGAGAACTCTTAATTTCAGTTGTAAACATTTTGTAATTACCAACAGTTATTCCATTAAGGAACAGATAATTTTGATAATGAAAGTCTAAACCTACTTTACAACAAGGCGATTCAGAGCAAGAAATGACTTTTCTTGGAACCGTTTCTAAGTTTCTCTAGGTTTCCCAGAATGTTACGTCATTAAGAGAAAAGGTAAACCAGACATCTCTTTCTCATAACCAACCTCACAGTGAAAAATGGACACGTCTTTGGCCAAGTCTAAGTCTCTGTGTGACATATTTTAAGTACAGGATTTGTGCATCTCAAGACTGGGAACATTCGGTTCATCTAGAACGTATTTTAATAAGTACAAAACGCACTGAAAAGTTGTAACAGTAAAAATATATTTATATAGTAAGCTATTTTAGTTTATGATACCGTACATCACAACCCTTCCACAGCATCTTAACCCATTCCTGGAGATTCGTAGTTTGGAATTTAATTTCAAGTCAAAATTTAAAACACTACTCAACTTGACGTGCTTTAAAGGAGGTAACGTGTAATACATAATCTGTTAAACATCCATGTAAGGTACCTTTAAATTAAGTAAACAAATCCTTAAATACCAAATCAAACTGACAGGAATTCAATGAACTGGATATACGAACACTTTTAAAGTAGATTTGACGTATGAAAAGGAGTAAATTACAGAATAGCCGAGTTTTATAACAAAGTTAATATAGTCACGTACATTTCACACATACACACTGATATAACCTTTTGCTTTCGTCAGTTATATCGATATTTTTGTGATACATCTAACGTGATGTTTATGTCAATAATTTTTGTTCTATAAGGGCAATTAAAGATAAAGTTTTAACTTAGTCGGAACAAATTGATGGTCAAATCCAATCTGGTTTCTTCTATTTTAACTTAGTGAGAACTCCGATTGATGGTCAAATCCAATCTGGTTTCTTCTATTTTAACCTAGTGAGAACTCCGATTGATGGTCAAGTCCAATCTGGTTTCTCCTATTTTAACCTAGTGAGAACTCCGATTGATGGTCAAATCCAATCTGGTTTATT
>NW_013676397.1:11785-17009 GCF_000517525.1 Limulus polyphemus
CTATTTTAACCTAGTGAGAACTCCGATTGATGGTCAAGTCCAATCTGGTTTCTTCTATTTTAACCTAGTGAGAATTCCGATTGATGGTCAAATCCAATCTGGTTTCTTCTATTTTAACCTAGTGAGAACTCCGATTGATGGTCAAGTCCAGTCTGGTTTCTTCTATTTTAACTTAGTCGGAATAGATTGATGGTCAAATCCAATCTGGTTTCTTCTATTTTAACCTAGTGAGAACTCCGATTGATGGTCAAGTCCAATCTGGTTTCTTCTATTTTAACCTAGTGAGAACTCCGATTGATGGTCAAGTCCAATCTGATTTATTCTATTTTAACATAGTCAGAACAGATTGATGGTCAAATCCAATCTGGTTTCTTCTATTTTAACCTAGTCAAAACTGCAACAAGTAAGTGCTTGCGTTTGACCTCCTGCTGGTTTTCCTGTACTGATACAAAATACAAACAATTCTATTAGCAATGTTCTACCAGTACCCATTTAAATCAAACATTCCATCTCTCTGTTCAGAATGAGCCTTCGTGGTATAATAACAGGATGTAGAAGGCCTTGCCTACCCACTGGGAAAATGGTTGATTCTAGCATGATGTCACAAAGTTGACTTTAGTGAAAGACAAGGTGCCTGTAATACTCATGTAATGCTACATGCACTTACTTTCTAAGCCCTCATTTGTTGATGAAGATATGTTTCCATCCTAGGTTAGGCCTTCCCATGCAGGTTAGTTGTATGCAACCAACTTTTCGCGAAGATCACACATTCAAGCTTTTAACTGAACCTAGAAGGTGGCTCTGTTTTCCACCAGACTGGATAAACTATGTACTTCTGTCACAACTGTATTCCAATTGCAGAATTGGTTTTCACCCACCTATTTCACAGCATTAAGCAAAGAACTATCGAAACTCAATACAATTCATTAGCTTGCTCCTGGATACATGCGTTCCAAGAATGTGACCATATCCTCTCGCGTGGAAACTGTGAAGGTAAGCAGTCTAGCTCTCTTCCTTGGAGGGCTCGCGGCTGTGCCAGTGGTCAAGGGCTACTTCTAGAGATGCTCTTTGATTAGTGAGGTAGCTTCGGCTACAATGGTTCTTGAAAGGACTACCCAACTAGGACTCGGTCAAATTAGATCTTCTCACGACATATACCGGCCTCTCTCGCATATCAGAAACTTCAGAAGAGCCACCCTGGTCAGTTTGGACAGTTTCTGAGCAGGACCAAATCAGTTTACTTTATGATATCAGCAAACATTAACATTATTGATGACTTGTTGCCAATACCACAGTGATGGAGTTGTTGAAACTTTATGTACTTTTTCGAGCTATACGTTTTTTTATATAGCAATTTGAGTACCAAAATTATATTACCGTTATATTTTAGTATAGGTAATAGTTCAATCAATATAAGTAGAATGTAAGGATAACATACGCTGACCAACGTTTTATTAGATTAGATAGACTGGTTTGGTTTGTTTCAGATAATCGAGCAAAGTTGTACAAGGGCTATATGTGCTAGCCGTCCCTAATTTGAACTGATAGATTAGAGGAAGGCAACTAGTCAACAGCACCAACCGCCTACTTTTAGAATAAGGGGAGGTGACCATCATATATCTTTTTTTATTTGCGCCAATAGGATGTGAATCGTGGACCTCAGATCCACTTTCCATCACACTAACTATAGGACCCGTCCTGCCCATTTTTAGTGTGTCGGGTTACGAATCTGCGGATCCACTATTCGCGTCCCGTTACCGAAAAAATCGCGTTAGGCACTTTGGAGTCGTGGGCGCGTACTAAGAGTGACGGTCATATTCTACAATTCGGTCAGGCAAGAATTGGCGATGGATGCTGATGACTAGTTGCCTTCTCTCTAATCTGTCAGTTCAAATTTAGGGTTAGTTAGCGCAGATTGCTCTTTAATAGCTTTGAGGGACTATTCAAATACAAATGCTATAAAACCTTGCTTGAACAGTAAATGATTGAGTTTAAGATAGCTTATAATTCAACAATTTTCTAAGAAACTGTGCTCTATCGATCGTATGAACACTCTTCAGAAGACACATGTTGGAAACGGACACCTCTGGTGGCGTTCTTTGTCATTAAAACCAACCGTATAACGTCATCACCTTCAATGATGTCAGCAAATAATGTAACATGACGCTGTATTAGTTGGCTTATTAATCGAAATAACATTCATTTGGGATCTCAGAAGAGATGTAATTTCAAGACTTATCAAACGTTTTAATTAATGAAACCGCAGCTGAATAGATACGATCAACCAGGTGCTCGTGAAACAGAACACGTTTCAGATTGATCATAATGTTTCAGATATTAATTTATTTATACCGTGTCCCAATGTTCAGTTTTATGAACACTTTAGATTTGTTTGTTTGTTGTGAAGCACAAAGCTACACAATGGATTATCGAAACCCGATTTTTAGGGGTGTGAGCCCTCGTACTTACTGCTGGGCCATTGGGGGGAAAACACTTTAGAAAAACTGTATAAGAATCGAGGCAAGTATTGTACTATTCTAGCTTTGAATGATTTACACCATGGAGACTTAACGAGTAATGAAGAAAACTTTATCACAACTATTGACAAGAGTTTCGACAAGGTTTTAGTGATCATTTATATCTGGTAATGTCGAAACTTTTGTAATTATGTTAAATTTGTAATACAGTTTTCTTCATTACCTGGTCCGGCATGGCCAGGTGGTTAGGGCGCTTGACTCGCAATCCGAGATTCGAATCCCTGTCCCACCAAACATGCTCGCCCCTTTCAGCCGTGGGGGCGTTATAATGTGACGGCCACTCCCACTATTCGTTGGTAAAGAGTAGCCCAAGAGTTGGCGGTGGGTGGTGATGACTAGCTGCCTTCCCTCTAGTCTTTCACTGCTACATTAGGGACGGCTAGCGCAGATAGCCCTCATATTGCTTTGAGCGAAATTTAAAACAAACCAATAGTTCATTACCCATTCAAGACATCTATATTGTCTCAAGTAGCTTCTTCGTCATCAAATCTGATGTACATTTTTTGTTTAATGTTTCGATTTTTTTCGTGTGAAATTTTCATGCTGTTTTCACAATACAGTGAGTTAGTTCCTTATAATAATAGAAAACGTCAGAAATACTTTTTAACCTTCTGATTGTTAGCAGACGATTATTTATACTGTGTTACCAACATGAAGCAGTTTGTGATTGTTAGCAGACGATTATTTATTCTGTGTTACCAACAAGAAGCAGTTTGACTGACATAACTGTAGCCCTCTGAGGAACGTTTTGAGTGTATTTTGTTTCAGTTCTTTTTAGAACTGCTTTAATTAGATGTTGGGCGTTGAATGTGAAAACTCACTGATAGACAGAGATATTTTAATTAGTTGATGTCAGTAATCGCGTGTAGTAAAGAATTGTTTATTAATTTCGTGAAAGTAGTATCAGAATGTAAAATATGACTGAAGAATAGAACATCAAGGTGACCATCTCAGTACTTTCCTCTTAAATCCAAATTTTGAGGTCGCAGGTTCGATTCTTGTCACCGAACATTCTCGCCCTTTCAGCCATGGGGCATTATAACGTGACGGTTAATCCCACTGTTTGTTGGTAAGAAGTAGCCCAAAAGTTGGCGGTGGGTGATGTTGAATATCTTTTTTCTTTCTAGTCTACCACTTCAAAAATAGGGACGGCTAGCGCAGATAGCCATCGAGTAGCTTTACGCCAAATTCCACAAACAGACAAATCAAATCTTTATTACTTTGTTTAGCTTGTAACCAATAGAAGCTTTCTTCACTTTGTTTAGCTTGTAACCAATAGAAGCTTTCTTCACTTTGTTTAGCTTGTAACCAATAGAAGCTTTCTTCACTTTGTTTAGCTTGTACCCAATAGAAGCTTTCTTCACTTTGTTTAGTTTATATTCGGTGTCTGATGAAGACTTCAGTCTTACGTAATTTCAATACGTTTTTCATGTGAATTGGCTAATTTCTTTCGTAAACTACAAAAATGCCAGTAGCTCGATGAAGGAAGAAAGCTTCTATTGGTTACAAGCTAAACAAAGTGAAGAAAGCTTCTATTGGTTACAAGCTAAACAAAGTGAAGAAAGCTTCTATTGGTCTATTTTACTTTAGTATTGATTTTTTTTTCTCTCTCTCTCTAAGCAAGTGATTTGAATAAAATGATAACTTGGTGATCAATGAACACAGATGATACTTGCAATAGTTTTAGTTAGGGACGGACTTTGTTGGAATGATAGAAACACTATTGAACTCTTGCTATGACAGTTTTTGTATCAACCAGTCCATACGTTTCTAGAAAACATTATATCCATGATTGGCAATATGTCTCTTGGGAAATATTGTTTTCCTTAGGACAAGTAGTTTTTCAGATATAATCATTTTGAAAATGAAACTTTCTCTACAATCACTGTATATATATACAAACACAAGTGCATACATAAATGGCAATAAAAACTTATTTATAGAGATAATATCATCCATCTCAACGTATAAAGAAAACTGTATCACGTTTTCCTCAAGTTAAAATTTAAACTTAAACTTGTGATAATTAACACGACAACCCAAAACATTAAGCATGTTTATACTTATTGTGTACTTGAGCTATTTGTAAGGTCTTAGATCGGCGAGAGTAGTTCGTGAAAATGAGAGGATGATGGGTAATTTTTTCAAGGACGGTAACCTACTTTTAAGAACACTGGATTCAATTCAAACTGAAATTTCCACTTAAATGAGTCATTAAATTTCTTCTTAACCACTATTTAGTATTGTTAATGAACAGTAAAGAAGACATCACTAAACGAAAACTTAAACCACTCTCTTGCGAAAAACGCTCATTACACTTGAGTTAAAACGAAATAATATTTCACCAATATTATCGTCTCATATCGCTACTTAGTTTATGCAAATAGTTTGACTTAAACATTAAGAAATATGTGAAATAGAAAAATGGAAGTTACACGGGTAGAACAAAACGGAATTACGTAATATCAAATGATAAGATAATTTAAATAGTACCTTATTTATTTACCAAGTTGTGTGCGAAGCTTTTAACATATTTCACCGAGAAAATTGTATTTTCAAAGTGAAAAAAACTATGCCACAACAACTTGTGAGACTACACTGTTTAGTAAACAGGAAAAAGTTGCTGAGACTAAACTGTTTAAAAAAACAGGAGAGCGTTGCTGAGACTAAACTGTTTAAAAAACAGG
>NW_013676398.1:0-5529 GCF_000517525.1 Limulus polyphemus
TCTTGTCTAGAGAAATGGCAGTTATTTACTGTACTGAAGTATCAGTATAAGTAACCTTAATTACAATTGATTCTTGTCTAGAGAAATGGCAGTTATTTACTGTACTGAAGTATCAGTATAAGTAACCTTAATTACAATTGATTCTTGTCTAGAGAAATGGCAGTTATTTACTGTACTGAAATACCTTTGTATATGCGTGTTAATGCGCTCAAGTGTGTGTAATAATATATCCACTTAATTAAGTTTAATTCAGTTTGACGTGATTATTGATTTTTGATGAAAGGGAAATCCACTTCAGATTGCAGCAAACTATTAGGTTGTAATTTGTATATCTTATTTTTTTTTCTTGTGTGTGTGTGTGTGTGTAGCACTTGCCTAACAGTAGCGATCCAACATCCAACTGTAATTTATCATCATCTAATGTTTCCAATATATATCATGATACTGGAAATGGATCAGGGCCTCGGGTATCGGTGGAGTTGGGCATGACCGAAGGAAACAGGTATCATTACTCTAACGTCCAGACGCAACCCCTGTCAAGGCTTCAGGATAGTGTTGATGTCAGTGTGATGTATTATGGGATGCCTTCTAACGGATCAGAGCCTAGCCTTCATTCTCCAACTTCGTACTCCAAGTCCACTGTCATCTCCTCCAGTCAGCCCTCACCCCAGACCCCTCAAACACCAACCATTATTTTGACAGGTAAGCCTGTAATTATATCATAAGTACTAAGAGCAAGGTTGTAGTTATTGGATATTAGTTGCTGTCATGGTTAGTTGCCTCTGATCATCAAATTTCTTATTACAAGATACTGATTGCTAACTAATTTTGTAGCTGGGATTTGATCCTGGATTTGGTACTTACTTGTATTGGGGTTACTTCAATACCAATTGAACCAACTAATTATTTAAAAGCTTTCAAGAGAAAGTATCCAGGTTTTGCTGGCTATTATCCTATGTTGACTGAGTGTGCTATCAGTTAAGTTTAATGCAGGATGGTTCTTAACTCTTTGTTACGTCATATTCCATGAGTTTCATATTGTTCCATTTTATTGCAGGATCTTGTTGTGTCATATTCCACGAGTTTCATATTGTTCCATTTTATTGCAGGGTCTTGTTGTGTCATATTCCACGAGTTTCATATTGTTCCATTTTATTGCAGGGTCTTGTTATGTCATATTCCATAAGTTTCATACTGTTCCATTTTATTGCAGGGTCTTGTTGTGTCATATTCCATGAGTTTCATATTGTTCCATTTTATTGCAGGATCTTGTTGTGTCATATTCCAAGAGTTTCATATTGTTCCATTTTATTACAGGGTCTTGTTGTGTCATATTCCATGAGTTTCATATTGTTCCATTTTATTGCATGGACTTGTTCTCTGGCATAATGGATAGATCAGTACTGGAGAGTTTTGTGTGTTTATTATGCTAACTTTTGTTGGTCTGTTTGTTTCTTCATTGTCTTGGAGTTCACATTCTTAAGGGATGTTGCAAGTGATCTTTTTGTGTTCTGACTGTGGTGTATGGTGTGATTGTATTGTGTTCTGACTGTGGTGGCTTTTGTATGTTTTCAGTCCTTTGATATAGAGAGTAATAAATATGTGATGCCATAATCTTCTTTGTTTATTCCTGGTGTTTAACTTCTTTATTAACCTATGTTCACCTTTAGGGGTCAAAGTGCACATGTCATGACCTTTTGCATAGTGCTATTCTATATAGTATTTGATGTCAAGAGTTATGAAATATTCATTTTATCCTACATTACTTATTTAGCAACAGTACTTGGTAGAGGAGAGTAAATATCAGATAACGTATACGAGGATGGTACAAAAACTGTAGATATCCATTTCATACATTTAGAGGTTATGAAAATACAATACGAAAACTGTACGATACGTAAACTGTATGACATGTAAACTGTACGACACTTAAACTGTATGACACTTAAGCTGTACGACATGTAAAATGTACGACATGTAAAATGTACGACATGTAAACTGTACGACATGTAAACTGTACGACATGTAAACTGTACGACACGTAAACTGTACGACATGTAAACTGTACGATACGTAAGCTGTACGACACGTAAGCTGTACGACACGTAAGCTGTACGACACGTAAGCTGTACGACACGTAAGCTGTAAGATGGACAAAAGTATTTTTATTCTTCACATGAACATCACTTTGTACTTTGAGTTGTAAGAGTCCAAGTCAGTCTCATGTCATTAATTCACAGACACTGGTCCATTGGACTTACCCCATGTACATTCAGTTAAGTGCTTAGGATACCCATCAAGGTGAGTTCTAGTGAAGTTTGTTCAGCATGTTTTGTATTATGAATCTTGTACTTATTCTGCAAACTAGACTGTCATTCCCACTTGTTGTGGTAGTTTGATCCATAATCAAACTAGACTGTCATTCCCACTTGTTGTGGTAGTTTGATCCATAATCAAACTAGACTGTCATTCCCACTTGTTGTGGTAGTTTGATCCATAATCAAACTAGACTGTCATTCCCACTTGTTGTGGTAGTTTGATCCATAGTCAAACTAGACTGTCATTCCCACTTGTTGTTGTAGTTTGATCCATAGTCAAACTAGACTGTCATTCCCACTTGTTGTGGTAGTTTGATCCATAGTCAAACTAGACTGCCATTCCCACTTGTTGTGGTAGTTTGATCCATAGTCAAACTAGATTGTCATTCCCACTTGTGGTAGTTTGATCCATAGTCAAACTAGACTGTCATTCCCACTTGTTGTGGTAGTTTGATCCATAATCAGACTAGACTGTCATTCCCACTTGTTGTGGTAGTTTGATCCATAGTCAAACTAGACTGTCATTCCCACTTGTTGTGGTAGTTTGATCCATAATCAAGGTATTTTCTGATATATGTAAACTCTGTGTTCTATATTTTAGTAATTATCATGTCTAAGTATGGGAAGTTTTTATTTATGTTGTTGATTGTATTGTTGGATGCTGTGTGTTTGTGAATTCTGTAGTGTATGGTTGTATATTATCAATATAATGTGAACATATCTCAGCCAGATCCTGGTATCTTCCAAATGTCACATGTAGAAGTTCCTGTGTACCGTGATAGGGGAGAGCCTTTAGCTAGGCCTTCTTCTTATTGGTAGTGTCCATCTTCACGTTGAAAGTGAGTTTTGTGTTGATACAGAAGCTTGCGAGTTATTTTATCATGAAGAATGTCAGTTGGGTGCATTTTCTGAGATTCTTATAGATTTCATGTTGCTGGCAGAGTATGTATAGTCTTTAAAGGGTTGTTATGTTAATGAAAAGGTTGGATACGTCAAAACTAATTGTTTCTTGTAATGCTATTGTTGTTGTTTTTATAATCTGTGAACTGAGTTGTAAACATGTAAAGATGTTTCACCTATTTTTATGAATACTTGGCTAAGGGATGGCATTATCAATGTCTGCTGTTAATTTTGGGATGGAGATAATTTCCTGATTTATGAATTTAGGTAGACGATAGTTATGTGGGATGGTGCTGTGGTGTACCATTAATTGTGTCCCTTCCATCTTCTTTACAATGTTTCTTGAGAAGTTATTAAATATATTTCTTTGTGTTAGCTGTTGGGCTGGATTTGGTCTTTGTTTATTGGCCATCTTAAATTAGTGTGGAGCTTATTGGTGGATTCCTCTTTTTCAATGATTGTAATGGCATTACCTTTGCCTTCTGGTATATTTGTTTTGATGTTTTGTTTCTTTAACTTCCTAAAGGCATTTTTTTCTATGTTAGGGGTATTACAGTGGATTTTCTTGGATTGCTGACCTTATTTTAATTTGAATTCTTCTTTTTTTTGTGTTCTGGTTGATTGTAAGTTTGTCTTTCATGGTAGTAACTATAGTTAGGGTGGGTGTTTTGTTAAGTGTCCTTTAGTTAGAATGCTGCTTTGTTTCTTTAGGTTTAGGTGTGTCTGTAATGTTGAGAATTGATGAATGAATTTAGTTTCTTGATGTAAAGTTTTTTATTGTGTGAAGTCTCAATGGCTGTGTGTGTATCGTGGTACGTTTGTGTTGTCTGTTTTCTGATGTACACTGTTATATTTATGCTCTGTCTTGTGGTTGTGTTATGTGGTATTTTGGATTCTATATCGGGACTTTTCATTGCTAAGTTTCTAAGCTAATCTTTTACGTGGGGGTGTTGACAAGAAACTTGACGTGAAGTGTTTCAGGAATTATGTTGGTTATATTTATGGAGAAAGGTGACATGTTTCAGCTCATTTATGTTTAGGTCTTTCTAATTAAATACTTACTTTCCTGACAGTAAAGATAAAGAAGAAGAAGAATTAAAAAAGATAAACACCAAGGATAGGCGGGAGAAAATTACACATATGGTCATATTTCCATATGTTAAAGATCTCTATGAAAAAATGTAGCATAAAGTCAGAAGTTTTAAGAAGCCAAAACACAATGTGATTGTAGTTAATACTCACCAAACCAAGACCCAATGGAGAGAAAAAACAGTGATTAGAACATCTTGTTATGAATGTTAGACTACCGAATACCTGTAATATCCCATCATACCAGAATAATATAAAAATAATGGCGTATGAACGAGAAAGAAGATAAAAGTATCCTCCTACCTGATAACGTGTTTATACAACTCAGTGTAGACAAAACTTGGATACCTCGTGTGAAAGTGGTTCACTTTATAACGATGAAGACCCAGGATTAATTCCCAGCCACTCCCACTGCAAACACAGTCTTTTTCAAAACCTACCTGAAGATGGCAGCACATTAGCAGCTCAAATTTAGAGTGCAAGACTAGTTAGTTGCTGGTGTATAGCAAGAATAAGTAAACAAGTAATTGATTAATGATTAGACTTAGTTGATCAGACAGACTATATCCATGACAGCTATAAGTATTTCAGATCATTATTTCTTGCAATATAAGAATTATTAACAGAATTTACTATATGTGGTAAATTCTTATTGGTGGTATGCAGTGATCTGTAAGATGAAAACATGCTCCAGAACTAGTTGTGCTAGTGTAAAAAATACACAATAGTGTATTTCCTGATTCTTTGAACATAACCTATACAATACATTTAAAGAATAACTGTAACAAGTGGTGTCATTGCGATGACAAGTCAAAAACCATTGTTAAAAGTTCAGTCACTCTTCTAAGTACATTGTTATACAAGTTATTAGTGAAGTGATTTTTGGTGTTTTTGTCTTTACTACATTTAGAATGGTTTCACATAGTCTTGTCTCAGTTTCCACTCTCAAGTGGAATATCTACTGCTGCATATCAAAACCTATGTATAAGTAGATGTACCAACCTGTACCACATGACTACAACCTAGATATAAGTAGATGTACCAACCTGTACCACATGTTACCACTGACTACAACCTAGATATAAGTAGATGTACCAACCTGTACCACATGTTACCACTGACTACAACCTAGGTATAAGTAGATGTACCAACCTGTACCACATGTTACCACTGACTACAACCTAGATATAAGTAGATGTACCAACCTGTACCACATGTTACC
>NW_013676398.1:6343-13003 GCF_000517525.1 Limulus polyphemus
GTGAACATTATTAGTAAAAATCCTGTGTACAGAAGATTGTCTTCTGTTTGAAGTTATAGAATTAGATTGTCTTATGTTTAAAGTTATAGAATTAGATTGTCTTCTGTTTAAAAGTTATAGGATTAGATTGTCTTCTGTTTAAAGTTATAGAATTAGATTGTCTACTGTTTAAAAGTTATAGGATTATATTGTCTTCTGTTTAAAAGTTATAGGATTATATTGTCTTCTGTTTAAAAGTTATAGGATTAGATTGTCTTCTGTTTAAATGTTATATAATTAGATTGTCTTCTGTTTAAAGTTATATAATTAGATTGTCTTCTGTTTAAAGTTATAGAATTAGATTGTTTTCTGTTTTATTTAAAATCTCTTTCCAAAGTAAAAGCAGTAAGTCTGCAGGCTTATGATGTTAAAAATCAGGTTTTGATACCTGTGGAGGTCAGAGCAAAGATAAACTATTGTGTAGCTTTTCACATTACAATAACCAAGGCCAAAAACAAAAAAATTAATGATTGAAATGTGATATCTGAATATGGTTCAAATTCACAGGATATATCAAGTAATACTTATAATTTTGTTTCACGGGGATATATCAAGTAATACTTATGATATTATATCACTGGGATATATCTAGTAATATATATATGATATTATATCACAGGGATATATCTAGTAATGCTTATGATATTGTATCATTTAAAGTTTATGTTACAATGATACATATGTAATAAAGTAGTTTTACAATTATTGGATTGCCATGGTGATATCAATTCAAGAGAGGCAAGATGGGATCTACCCTCCCACTTATGTGGGGGGGGGGGAGGTTTAGCTTAATCCTCCTTTTAAAGATTTATTTATTTTTCAGCTCCAGGAGGAGAAGAACCCCTGTTGAGGCAAGACTTTGCTAAAGATATTGGTTCAGCCATGGCCAGTATGTCTGGCTCCTTTGAGACAGATTTTTTTTACTCCAGATGATGCATTACGTGCCGGACTGGACCCCATTGATTTTGATGGATTACAGATACTCACAGACCCTGATATTTGTGTAATAAGTGACCCAGCTACCGAGGAGACTTTCAGACTTGAGCATTCATAGCAATCAATGGGAAGGTTTGGGATATAACAGGTGTGGGGCTCTATCACTCAGCTAAAGAATATAAGCCATAACATTACTCCACCATATCCTGTGAGTTGAAGAGTAGTGAGTGTTTGCCATAAAGGCACTTTGCCACATTTCCATTTGAACTATTTATTTGCTTTTGTATAAAATGGAATGGATTATTTTTAAGAATTGAAACATGTTTTTTTTTTTAAAGGATTCACCGGATGAAGAGCCTGGAAACAAGATATATCTTTTAATTAAATGATTGTACTTTTAAAGCTTTTGTTTTTAAAACGAGTTATCATGCCTTAAGTGCATGAGTGATACTTTTAATGTATATAACTGTAAATTGTCATTTTTGTAGTGTTAGTTCTTTAAATGTTAGTACTGCTGACAAAGCACCAGTATTAGATTGTTAGAAACTGCACATAAACTGGCATTTATTGTAATATAATCAACTTTCATTCATGCCATTTTGAAAAATCATTTTTTTAAGCTGTGTTAAACAGTAATTACTTCTTACAGATATGTGTTGTATCATTCTTCAAATAATGTTTCCAGTGAGAAAAATATAAATGTCAGTCTACTTGTTATACCACTATATTCTAAAGATTTCTTTCTTAATTCCTTTTATTTAAAATCAACTTGCTTATCCTCAGCAGAACTGTTAAAATTTATTCCTTAAAACCAAAACATAGTTACTTCAACTTATTTTACCTGTCTGTGATTTTAAAGAAACATGATTCTTCAAGTTCTTACTGGACAGTAAGATTTATTGGAGTCGAACTAGCTGTTGCTTGAGAAATGTCCCTGAAGAATCTGTTCAGCCAGTGACATGAAAAGCATTTAATTTCCTAGTCTTATGTTTCTCAAGTGGACGTTCTCGTTTTAAATTATCTCCTTTATTGTTTAGCTTGTCATAACCCTATCGCCACTGGAATAACGCACGAAAACCAAATCTTTAAGATGTTTCGGTGAGAAGTTATAACATGATAAAGTCATATCTATTGTTATGTTATCATTATCATAAAGTCATATCTATTGTACAGTAAAATATTTTTGAAACAATGGGATTTAGAGAGCTATTGTACTACATTGCTGTTACTTGTTTCTAGGTTATCCACCCGTTACTTGTTTGTAGGTTATCCACCCTGTTACTTGTTTCGAGGTTATCCACCCGTTACTTGTTTCGAGGTTATCCACCCGTTACTTGTTTCGAGGTTATCCACCCGTTACTTGTTTCGAGGTTATCCACCCGTTACTTGTTTCGAGGTTATCCACCCGCTACTTGTTTCGAGGTTATCCACCCGCTACTTGTTTCGAGGTTATCCACCCGCTACTTTTTTCGAGGTTATCCACCCGTTACTTTTTTCGAGGTTATCCACCCATTACTTGTTTCGAGGTTATCCACTCGTTACTTTTTTGTATGTGTGTGTGTGCCACCATTTTTGATTATTTTTACGTTTTACTTGATTACACAAAAAGTTGTTTATGTTTTAGTTTTATTATCATTACCAAAAATAATACTGCATGAAAACTATATGCAGAAGCATTTTGATTATAATAAAACTTAAATGTTTAAGCTGCTCTGCGATTCAGTTAAGTAGTGCAAAAAAAATACATTTATGTGTATTGACTAATGTGCAAAGAAATGGATGATTCAGTGAAAGTTTTTGTTTTTATATTATTTGTATAATATCATGGTGAAAAGACTGTCAGAGTTTAAAAGGAAATTAGCTTTTGTTGTTAATATATGCATCACTTGTGGCTGGGGGGGTGGGGATATGTGAACAATTTAAAATGCAATAGTGCACATTTATTGTGTATATTTAACAACCTAATTAACTTATTATGGGAATTGTATGCAGCATTTATGATAAAATTTTGATATGAATATTTTATTTAGTGTTTCTTCATAATCTATTAGTCTTCAAAATGCCTAAAAAAAACTCTTTGCTCTTTGTCATTCAAATAAAGCTGTTCCAAGCTATTCTATTAAATATTTGAATAAGTCCTGTAACTCATGATAAGCTGACTGTATTAAAATATTCTTGACCGTCAAATTACGTTCTTATTAAAAGTGTTTCGGATTCACAAGTTGAATTGTTATTTACCGATACAATCATGTAAATTATTCATTTCTCATGTGATGAGCTATAATGGTTGAGTATTTTTAGTTCTGTGAAAGTGATATAAATGGTCTTTAGATATTAGTGTTTACTGTTTATGACTGATAACTATTACATGCTAATTATTATATGACCAAAGAATTTCGTGAAGAAAATTATAAAACATTATGAAACAAAATAACTGGTAAATTTTAGATATTTGTTTCTAAACTGTAATATCCTTTTTTTAGGTAGTTAGTTTTGCCAGGTTTATACAACTCTGTGTACTTAATAAACATGTTGAACTCTAGTTGAAGATTAATTTAAAATTAAATTTTTAATCTGGAGAATTATACCCCACCTAAAGCTCATTAATCTTGTAAACATGATATACCCACACAAAATACACAATTAAGTTAATAACTGTTTTTTTTTAACTTATCTGTTCTTTTCTTAGTTCTAAATGAAGAACGAAGTGTAACTTACACTAATTTCACTCACATGCATGTGACAAACTGTATTTCCATTAGTATATTTTGTATGGATCTTTGAAAAGCTGCTTGTAATGTGATCCATTCTAATGCTACTATTTCACTGAAGACAAAAGGAGCATTTTGTGCTTGTTTCTGATTTAATCTTTCAGTTTTTATTTAACCTTCAACAGATTTATTGTGAAGTGTGATTGATAAAGAGTGTACCCGTCATAATGCTCTAGAGATATTTTCTAGTTAAAACTCACATCAGATATAAATCTATTTTTGTTTTCAATTAGGTGTGGAGTTTTTATATTAAAATGGATTCCTTTATAATACAACTTAAGATTGTATTTTTATTTTCAATTAGGTGTGGAGTTTTTATATTAAAATGGATTCCTTTATAATACAACTTAAGATTGTATTTTTATTTTCAATTAGGTGTGGAGTTTTTATATTAAAATGGATTCCTTTATAATACAACTTAAGATTGTATTTTTGTTTTCAATTAGGTGTGGAGTTTTTATATTAAAATGGATTCCTTTATAATACAACTTAAAATTGTATTTTTATTTTTCAGCATAGCCATTACTTTTTTGAAGTTTATACTAAAATCTGAAGATGTGTAAATTGTTTTATAAATTTTGAAGACTTATTTATGATAAGATTATGAATTTATCTTTCCAGTTTTGAGCTCAGTCTTATCTTAGAATCGTAAACACAATTCAAATTATGAAACCGGAAACTATTAAAACCAAAGAAACCTGTTGCGTAGTAAATTGTTGAACCATGTCCTTCTAAAATAAAAATACCTACAAGGTTCTAAATGAGTCATTTTTCTGGTTTCATTGTCGATAGGGAATTAGAATTCATTGTGTTCATGTGTAAAAACCCGGTGAAGGTGAAGTTTTGTGTATTTATATGCATAAACAGCAAATGTTGTATATATAAGACTCGTATTGATATCACTGTGGAGCATGTACATTTTTTTTCTACAAGATTTTAAAAGATTTTCATAATATAATAAGCATTTTAAACTGCCTTTAGATTGTCACTTGATTGAGGCTTTCTCCAGAATTTATTCATTGTTTATTACTGTGTGATAACAGTGTTATTGTACCATTATAATGTGGGTATTGTTTATGTTGGATTTATTATTGATTTACCAGCTTTATTTCAAAGGTGTGGATATTGTTTCTTTTGTAGTATTATGATGTTCACCTGTGTGAAAACTTATCGAATGATCGCAACTGTTGTTTTGTTTTCCAGCAACATCATATTCGAATAGTATATATACATGTATGTTTATATCTGTCATAAAGTTATAAACAGATTTGGACCTGACTTAAAATTAACCAGTTGTCATTTAAATTGTATGTAACAATTACATTGCAAATGGTATCAAACGTTTGTTGTCTTACGGATTTATGTCTTATCGTTAATTGTTTACCATGTAATGGTTTAAAATCTTTGTTAAAGAGAATATATAATGACTAAAAAAAAGAAAGAGTCTCGAAGTTTTTATTTCTCACTATTTTATTTGTCTTTATCTATCATATGTAAACTACTAACTCTTTTGTAGTTCAGTGGAACAAGTAAATTCATAATGTTATCAACTAGGAAGCAAGAGTCTTTTCCAAAATTACAAAAGTATTTAGCATATATTTTTGTAAGCTACAGTTGTGAATTATTGTGTATGTATCATGATGTCACTGTGGACCACTGCAAAGGCTATTATAAACATCTGAAAAAAATTACTCCAAAAATTGAGAGCTTTTAATCTGTTTATCATTGTTTGGATTTTTACAAGGCTTAGTTGTTCTGTACACGGGATTTTTACTAATAATGTTCACAAAAACTCTTAGTTTACCTAGTTGTTCTGTACACAGGATTTTTACTAATAATGTTCACGAAAAACTCTTAGTTTACCTAGTTCTCTACACAGGATTTTTACTAATAATGTTCATGAAAAACTCTTAGTTTACCTAGTAATCCTATAACTTTTAAATTCTGTTTAAAAGTTATAAGATTAGATTGTCTTCTGTTTGAAGTTATAGGATTAGATTGTCTTCTGTTTGAAGTTATAGGATTAGATTGTATTCTGTTTAAAGCTATAAAATTAGATTGTCTTCTGTTTAAAGTTATAGAATTAGATTGTCTTCTGTTTAAAGTTATAGAATTAGATTGTCTTCTGTTTAAAAGTTATTGGATTAGATTGTCTTCTATTTGAAGTTATAGGATTAGATTGTATTCTGTTTAAAGCTATAAAATTAGATTGTCTTCTGTTTAAAGTTATAGAATTAGATTGTCTTCTGTTTAAAAGTTATAGGATTAGATTGTCTTCTGTTTAAAAGTTATAGGATTAGATTGTCTTCTGTTTAAAGTTATAGGATCAGATTGTCTTCTGTTTGAAGTTATAAGATTAGATTGTTTTCTGTTTGAAGTTATAGGATTAGATTGTCTTCTGTTTAAAAGTTATATGATTATATTGTCTTCTGTTTAAAAGTTATAGGATTAGATTGTCTTCTGTTTAGAAGTTATAGGATTAGATTGTCTTCTGTTTAAAAGTTATAGGATTAGATTGTCTTCTGTTTAAAAGTTATAGGATTATGTTGTCTTCTGTTTGAAGTTATAGGATTAGATTGTCTTCTGTATGAAGTTATAGGATTAGATTGTCTTCTGTTTGAAGTTATAGAATTAGATTGTCTTCTGGAATACAATCTAATCCTATAACTTCAAACAGAAAACAATCTAATCTTATAACTTCAAACAGAATACAATCTAATCCTATAACTTCAAACAGAAGACAATCTAATCCTATAACTTTTAAACAGAAGACGATCTAATCCTATAACTTTTAAACAGAAGACAATCTAATCCTATAACTTTAAACAGAAGACAATCTAATCCTATAACTTTAGACAGAAGACAATCTAATCCTATAACTTTAAACAGAAGACAATCTAATCCTATAACTTTT
>NW_013676398.1:13694-17027 GCF_000517525.1 Limulus polyphemus
GTATATTTTATATTACATTCGAGTGAAAATATAATAATCATAACACGGGCCCTGAATTTGTGTAGGCTTAACTTATGTTTAATATTTACTCCTGTCTATGTATATTTTATATTACATTCGAGTGAAAATATAATAATCATAACACGGGCCCTGAATTTGTGTAGGCTTAACTTATGTTTAATATTTACTCCTGTCTATGTATATTTTATATTACATTCGAGTGAAAAGAGCAACACCCTAGTGAATAAATACAATTGAACAGGGCCAAAAAATCTCTGGAGATCGAGCCTCAGTCAAATGATAACTTTTATTAAGATGCTCTTTGTGTTATTTCAGTGAATTTTTTGGAACGTTGTGTGATAACCACAATAAAAATGTGCGTCAAGTCAAACGCCTTCTTTCCCAAATAAATATCAGTCTCAGTATTTTACTGGTTCTGATTTCTTGTGGTTCATTAATTTACTTAGATTCTTTGTTACAATGTTAACTTGTAACCGATTCACATGGCAACGACAGTATTTGATATACTTTTAGTTATTAGATTGTCCCCATGTCCCCCCGCTAAAGTTCGGGTTTCTATACTTGTGGTGGGCAGAACACAGACAGCTCATTGTGTAACTTTACTCTTAACAACAACGAAACTAAACGGGCCAGATTAAATTTTCAAATAAACAGGAAACGTTTTGTTTAAGTATAAGAAAAGTTTATAGAAAGTTATCTGAATTGCAGCCTAAAACTTTTGCTTTCGGTGATTAAATATTGCCAGTCTGAGGCAAAATTATTGTGTTTATCTCTATTTATATATATATACGACCCCTAGTGGCACAGCTGTATGTCTACGGACTTACAACGCAAGAAACCGGGTGGACAGAGCACAGATAGCCCATTGTGTAGCTTTGTGCTTAATTACAAACAAACAATATCTATATATATCACAGTGAGGACTGTGGACAGGAAAACACTGACCAGTTACGTATAAACATTAACTGATGATGTCATCAGAACGAATATTTTCAATCACGTGTTTCATGAAATGTTAAAAATTCTTTAGACTGAATGAAAATAAAGCTTGAGGTAAAAGTTATTTTTCTGTTGGATAACTTATTCTAATCAACGCCCCTCCAGTGGCACAACGCTAGAAACCGGGTTTCGATACCCGTGGTGGGCAGAGCACAGATAGCCCTTTGTGTATAACTTCAAACCTTTTCTAATCAACAAAATTCGGAGAACGAATTTAACCATCCTGTGGATTAATTCTGAAAGTACTGAATTTATTTAAAAGACGTTGTTCTGGGATTAGGATCAGGCAGCATCTTTATCCAGCAGCAGGTAGTTAGGAGATAAGAGATTGATTTTTAGCCCCAAAACACGGATTTTTATATGCATTTCATTAGTATTCTTACGATTCTCCAAATAGTGTACACATCCAACTCACAAGTAGATCTGTCACTTAATTGGATGAATTTTGTTGTTCTGGGAACTAAAACCAAACCTAATTCAACAGTTGGTTATGATTGAAGATGGTAAATTGGCAACCTATTTGTACGTATTTCTCCTCATCCTATTCAGATCAAAGTTCCTCCCAGATTCTATGATTTCCTTAGTAATTCCTTTTATGGAAGTTGTGTCCAGTCTCTAATGAAGTAATTGTATTGTTTTCTCATAGCCATCTTTCGGCTCCAGTGGCGTCGGTTAAGCATTTGATTCTCCATATCGCCTGAAGTGAATCTTTGTCTATATTTAATATATACATTTCATTTCTTGGTCAAGTGTCGTTGTGTAACTTCTCGTATATATTCATTAGATGTGCCCAGTTTTCTTCGTATTGCATGTGTGTATAATATATATATTATGTATGTATTATATTTTTCCTTTCTTGAAGCATTTGAAAAATAGCGTAAAATTATCAATGGTGGATATACCTTACGCACGTTTAACTTTTCGTAAAATGCCTCAAATGCTTTAAAAGTTTGAATTATTAATGGTGGATATACCTTACGCACGTTTAGCTTTTCGTAAAATGCCTCAAATGCTTTAGAAGTTTGAATTATTAATGGTGGATATACCTTACGCACGTTTTTTTTTCAAAATGGTGTTTGACGAAAAATTGCTCAAGGGCTATCTGCCCATAGTCGTGCCTACATTTTAACTGATATACAAGAGGGAAGGCAGCTAATCAATAACACACACCGCCAACTCTTCGGCTACTTTTATCTCACACACGGCTCCAAAGTACAGAGTATGTTTTTGCGGCAACGGACTCAAATCATAAATCTATGGATTCACGGTGTAGGTACGTTAGCCAATAGGCCACGACCGGTCCTCTAGAAGCAGTAAACTACAGGAGAGGTAGGAACGTTATTCAACTAAATTAATGGGATGTTTCTCATGTTGGTAGTGTGCCAGTCTCATTAGTTTCGACTAAATGAACTAATCAGATTTCTAAAAAAACAAAATATTTGTTTCGTGAAGATATAATTGAGTTGAAAAATGTTTTCTAATCACATGAACTACGTCTGGAGTATATTGATAACTATTCAGTGTTTTCAACGAAAGCGTTACCACTTTTTAATATATTTATAGTTTAAATATCTGTTGGTCAGAGTAAATGTGCGATCAGGGAAAGCATACCAAAAATTTTCCAAATATAAATAAATGGTGATATTGAAAATATGAGTATGGACAAATAATAAATAAATGGTGATATTGAAAATATGAGTATGGACAAATAATAAATAAATGGTGATATTGAAAATATGAGTATGGACAAATAATAAATAAATGGTGATATTGAAAATATGAGTATGGACAAATAATAAATAAATAAGTCCCTGAAAATAGTAATCTTTTAAATTTATAGAGAAACAGTAATTCTATCTAGGAGTGACAAATAAAGCAACAAGGTAAAAATATACAAGATTTGTGTTTATCTTAAATGTTCTATCAACGTTAGTATTTAATTAAAGGCTTTTTACCAACTGCTCTAAAATATTTGTTATTAACAACGTGTTAAAATATCCAATGTTAATTTTATACTATAATAATGTGTTAAAATATCCAATGTTAATTTTATACTATAATAATGTGTTCAAATATCCAATGTTAATTTTATACTATAATAATGTGTTAAAATATCCAATGTTAATTTTATACTATAATAATGTGTTCAAATATCCAATGTTAATTTTATACTATGATAATGTGTTAAAATATCCAATGTTAATTTTATACTATGATAATGCGTTAAAATATCAAATGTTAATTTTATACTATAATAATGTGTTAAAATATCCAATGTTAATTTTATACTATGATAACGCGTTAAAATATCCA
>NW_013676399.1:0-7350 GCF_000517525.1 Limulus polyphemus
TTCTTTTTGTTTCGACCAATCACCACACGTATAACACACCAGAATATCCGTCTCAACATTCACCATTTTCTTTTTGTTTCGACCAATCACCACATGTATAACACACCAGAATATCCGTCTCAACATTCACCATTTTCTTTTTGTTTCGACCAATCACCACACGTATAACACACCAGAATATCCGTCTCAACATTCACCATTTTCTTTTTGTTTCGACCAATCACCACATGTATAACACACCAGAATGTCCGTCTCAACATTCATCATTTTCTTTTTGTTTCGACCAATCACCACATGTATAACATACCAGAATATCCATCTCAACATGCACCCTTTCTTTCTGCTTTTTAGTTTCGCTCTAAGAACTTAGCTTATCGTTTGTTTATATTTAGAGCAAAACCACATTAAGCTTCCTGCTGTGTCAAAAATAAACTGTTAATACCCTATCTTGATCAGTGGTTTAATCTTCCCAAGTAAGAACTTGTTTCTGGTACAAAAGACGCACTTTGAAAACGTGATCTCTCCCCCTTCTCAGTGCACCTTTTGTGCTTAACATCAACTCCCATCATAGGTAAGCGATACGTTTACGGACTTGAAACGCTGAAATCAGGGGTTCGATTTTCGGTGACCGATAGAGGGCACGTATAGCCCAATGTTTAGCTTCACCTAAAATAAAAACAAACTGACATCAAACAAAAAGCAACTATTATACCTTATAATGAATGCTGAAACCAACTTTACGGAGACGATGTTCATACTTAACACGTCCCTCAGGAGCCGAGGGGTGTCTTTACACTACAATCAAAAGTAAGTTCAGTTCAAAAACTCCCAAAGAGGGTGGTTTTGGACATATATTTTCGAGACAACTGCGAAACAAGTTTTCGTTTGTTAATTTATAAATTTTAAAGTGAAATACAGCATCTTCAAGTCTCCATATTAGCTAGTACTAAGGTCTACCCGCTGGGAGTGAATTCAATATATATCAATAAAGCCAAATTCTCAGCATCATTAATTCATTTGCGATTCGGTAGGGAAGGTCGAAGCATCACGATAGTCAGCAGTAGGATGAGCAGACAGGAACACTTTGAAAGCAACTACAGGCATAATATTGTAATCGGCTTGCTGCGCGATATTTACCAAGATGGTTCTAAACGGTTTCTGAATACCTCTGTGTATCATTTGGAGACTTCCATGCTTCTTGTGCTTGGCCATTAAGCTCGTGATGCGCTGACGGATTTCAGTCACCTTACAACTTCAAATCACTTTTCGCAGCGCCAATGCTAAAAGAGTGTGAGAAATACCTTGGTTTTAGCCAATGAAAATGTCCAAAAAACTTCAGTTCAAATTAAGAAAAACCGGATTGGGTAGTTTTTTTTTTCAACAAAAATATCCCCCACTGGCTCGTGAGGGGCTCGTTTTCGCGTGGTCAGTATTTGCAAAGAACAATTTACGTGTCAATCATATACAAATCGTCACAAAACGATATCGCGCAAAGCTACACGAGGGCTATTTGCGCTAGCCGTCCCTAATTTAGCAGTGTAAGACTAGAGGGAAGGCAGCTAGTCATCACCACCCATCGCCAACTCTTGGGCTACTCTTTTATCAACGAATAGTGGGATTGACATTATAACACCCCCACGGCTGAAAGGGCGAGCATATTTGATGTGAAGGGGATTCGAACCCGCGACTCTCAGATTGCGAGTCGAGTGCCCTAACCACCTGGCCATGCCGGCCCCGCGCTTTATATACTGTTCCTAGTGTAATTAAACACTGATAAAAAAAATAATGTGCTTTTTTTAGTGAGATGAATGAAGTATTTATTGGGGCGTTAGAAAGCAGTGGCTATAGAAGATTATTATGACAAATACAATAGTAAACTAAGAACAAAATAGGGTTAAAACGGTACGTTTAGGTGAATTCCAACCTGGGCTGTCAATGACAAAAACCACTTGATAAATGTATACATCAGATAAAAAAAAAGAGTACCCAATAAGAGCAAAATAGGGTTAAAAACGGTACGTTTAGGTGAATTCCAACCTGAGCTGTCAATGACAAAACCACTTGATAAATGTATACATCAGATAAAAAAAAGAGTACCCAATAAGAGCAAAATAGGGTTAAAAACGGTACGTTTCGGTGAATTCCAACCTGAGCTGTCAATGACAAAAACAATTACAGTTTACTTTACCTTTCAGTGTTATTAAGTCTAAAGGCTGAAGAAGCCATAAATCGTTATGGTACGATGTATTCAAGTTATTTTAGTAAGTGTGATGTATGAGTCAAGACATGTAGTGTGTATGGTGTGTGTGTCAATACATACAGTATGTGTAAATACATACAGTAAGTGTGATGCATGTGTCAAGACATGTAGTGTGTATGGTGTATGTGTCAATACATACAGTAAGTGTGATGCATGAGTCAAGACATGTAGTGTGTATGGTGTATGTGTCAATACATACAGTATGTGTAAATACATACAGTAAGTGTGATGCATGAGTCAAGACATGTAGTGTGTATGGTGTGTGTGTCAATACATACAGTATGTGTAAATACATACAGTATAAGTGTGGTGTATTTGTCAATACATACAATAAGTGTGGTGTACGTGCCAATACATACAGTAAGTGTGGTGCACGTGCCAATACACACAGTAAGTGTGGTGTACGTGCCAATACATACAGTAAGTGTGGTGCATGTGCCAACAGACAAACTTTGAAATAATGTGAATAAAGCAATTCACTAATTTCAGAATTTTGTATTTTGAAATAGTTTGATTATTGGTAAATATTAATGCAACTTATCATTGATAAGAGATGGAAGAGAAAGTATTGTATTTAACTCCACTTTGAACTTGATTACACAAACCCCATCACCAATGAACGTTTATGAAGGTCTGAGCAAATATGAATTATGCACGAACTTCTACACACGTTTTGTTGATTTTATTTTTAACCGCGGGTGAGCGGCTCATAGGACGACTCTGATTTTTTTTTTTAAGTACAAGCTTTTAGCTCTTAGTTCCGTCATCTCTTGACATATTAGAGTTCTAATTACAGTTTTGGACTCAGGAGGTCAAAACCTTTCGACTGATGTCTTTGGCCACACCCAAGATCTTATAGATTAATTCATTTGAATCCTGCCTAAAATAATTTCAATTTGAGGGTAGGCTGGTAGAGATTATGAAGAGTAATAAAATCGGGTATACGCGCGCCCAACGCTTGGTATTAATGGCGCACAAAAATACGCGCACCCCACTCTTGGTATTAATGGCGCACAAAAATATAGATAATAAAAATAAAAGAGAAACAAAGGACTCATAGATTAATTTACTCTAATCCTCCCTAAAATAATTTTAAGTGCCTCGGCTATTGAGGATTCCCTCTTGTTTTTTTTTTATTGCATGTTCTAAAATAACACGATGTTATCTTATTAATATTGCATTACTTTGAACGATCTTAAAATGACCAGAAATATTATTCATGAAAACGATTTTCAATTTGATGCTCTTTCAGAAGCTGGACGATGAGAACTAGTGGTGTGTGTAAGGGAACAGCTGCTCAGTGCATCACGAGTCTTAAGAAGGGTTTTCTACCTGGCTCTGCCTTTGACAAGCTAACTGGACAAAGTAGTATTTTGTACAAGATGCGGCTCCTGCTCATTCAGACCAATTCGTAAAGAAATAGCTTCAAAGTCAGTACATTACTATCCTCCTGTGGTCAGTCTAATCACCTCTTGAACATGTGTGGTCCATCGCTGATCGTTCCCTGTGAAAATGGCCCTAAGAACAAACTTCGAGAGAAATTCTCATTCAGAGTTTTCGCCAATCTTATAAGCTGTCTCGTAAAGACGATGTATAACTGGGTTTCTGTTCTAATTATTCGAAATTTGTCTTTTAAACAAACGACATTCGTTCTGGGGCAGGTGTACATCTTCATATCTGTAGGAAGTTGATTATAATAAGGAAAATGGCTGTGAACTACCACTGTACAAGTATTAAAGAGATTTGTAGCGTAAGATGATGACGATACCAGTCATCTAAGTGTGATAACTTCATTGTTAAGATGTATGAGGGATTTTTTTATAAAATGTGGCACAGAGACGAAAGTCCTATTAAATTAAAGTGAGCTCAAAGATGACATTTTTCTCTAAGAATCAAAGCTAAGTTAAAATAGACAATTGTTATTTGTAGGATATACACAATCACCTGGTTTTTAGCTCTACGCTAGATTTTCTATTGTGAATCTTTATATTTTTATAGTTCTATATAAGAAATTCCTTTATCTCATTGCATTGTTTTAACACTAGAAATACCTCTAAAAGTTTGTGTAAATTGGAGTCTTATGATGAAAATATATTAGCCACCACACGGATAATACAAGCATTATTTGATCTCACAGTCAGTACGTCCGGCATGGCCAGGTGGTTAGGGTTATCGACTCGCAATCTGAGGGTCGCGGGTTCGAATCTTCGACCCACCAAAGATGCTCGCCCTTTCAGTTGTGGGGGCAATCCCACTAATCGTTGGTAAAAGAGTAGCCCAAGAGCTGGCGGTGGGTGGTGATGACTAGCTGCCTTCCCTCTAGTCTTACACTGCTAAATTAGGGACGGCTAGCCCAGATATTCCTCGTTTAGATTTGCGCGAAACTCAAAACAAACAAACAAACACTTTAAGTAAACAGTAAAAACTCTAGATGTAATATATTTTCACAAATCAAGAGGTTATTTTCAAGTCAGGTGTTGAGAAACAAGGCCCAAAAGTTTCCAGAGGAACAGGTATACTGAGTAAAAACGTCGTAGGTCATCACCCGTAAAGTGAAAGCTACAGATACGAAAGAGAATCTTCCGATTCAGATTTTTGTTATGGTGAAGCTTGACATATTTCCTGCTACCGTTAATTAGGCAAGAAACAAAAGGTTTGATTTAACGAAGGCTCTCAATCACAAAGTTCACACTTTACAAACAAAGGCTGTTTACCGGAAACGCATGATCAAATAAACTTGAATCACAGTACATTCATTCGACTATATGCCTGACAAGTTATACGTAGAGTCAGTAAAAAAAGATTTTCAGAACACGTAATATAAGAATGGTCTCGCAATCCTTAGAAGCTTGTTACAATAGAAATTGTGGTTTTGGCTATTAATACGCCATCATAGACATCACACTGAATACGATTACCGATGGAGAAAATTATCCCAATAGAACGTAGAACATTGTTCTTATGAAGCTCATTCGTAATCTTCAATGTCTTATGATGTTTTAGTCCCATTTTGAAACGTTTTTTTTTATAGCCTTGACGTGATCATCTGATAATAGTCTTTCCAACCTTTTGTGTAGACAGCCTCATGAAATCACATATTAAGTACAGTATCCTAAAATTATTCACGTGAACAGCTAAATCTCGTAATGAGCTAGTTGTTTGTTTGTAATTAAGCACAAAGCTACACAATGGGCTATCCGTGCTCTGCCCACCACGGGTATCGAAACCCGGATTCTAGCGTTGTAAGTCCGCAGACATACCGCTGTGCCACGTGGGGGGGGGGGGGCAAGAGCTAGTTACTGTCTTCCAAACTTTTCACGTGCACAGCCTCATATTCTATTCTCACAGTCGTAAGAATACTTTTTACACCTTCATTGTTTTCAAGTATGCATAGTTAGTATTCACACAGTCGTAAGAATACTTTTTAAACTTCATTGTTCACAAGTGTGCATAGTTAGTATTCACACAGTCGTAAGAATACTTTTTAAACCTTCATTGTTTTCAAATGTGCATTGTTAGTATTCACACAGTCGTAAGAATACTTTTTACACCTTCATTGTTCACAAGTGTGCACAGTTAGTATTCACACAGTCGTAAGAATACTTTTTACACCTTCATTGTTTTCAAGTGTGCATAGTTAGTATTCACACAGTCGTAAGAATACTTTTTACACCTTCATTGTTTTCAAGTGTGCATAGTTAGTATTCAAACAGTCGTAAGAATACTTTTACACCTTCATTGTTTTCAAGTGTGCATTGTTAGTATTCACACAGTCGTAAGAATACTTTTTACACCTTCATTGTTCACAAGTGTGCATAGTTAGAGTTTAGAGTTTAGTTTTGATTGAATGATGTCAAGTCAGAACGCGTGACTTGTCTTTTGGATTGTCGGTAACATTTTTATTGGACTTTCCTTGTCTTGTATATTGGGAGTAAAAGAATAAATCAGTATCAATTCGTGTACGTGGCTTATACAGTGTTAGAGAACAACGGTAATAAAAACAACAACAAAACGAAGACTTTATAAACTTGAGCTAAGAAACAAATTATTTGTTGTTTTTAAATTATAGTTTGTTTGTTTTTCAGCCGTTGCTCTGACCATACGACATTAACGAAAACTGTGATTTTAGATTACGAGGTAAACGATGTAGGAAATGACGGGCATCAGTACCTAGAAAGATGTTGACTGAAGAAATATCAGCTTTCCGTTAGTGGTTCTTACAGTTAATAAGTGATCTTTATGTTTGATCTTTTTATATCGTTTTCTGTTACCTCATTTATGAAATTTTGGTTTATTCTCGGTAAGTTCATCGCTTTTTGTTTTTTTATAGTAACCATATAAAATGAGCCCGATAATAAAATTTTTCTCATTGCATTTGTCACACTCCTGAAATAAACAACTTCCACTCATTTTATAGTTTGTAAAGTCGGTTTTTAAATATTTCATGCAATTGCAATTTTCACATTACACCAGGAAAAAAGTATCAGAAATGATAGAAATCTACCCAGCGACCCACATAGATTTGTATGGTTAAAGCTTAATAAAACCAAATATTTGAGTAGAGTGACAAGGTAGTTGAATATAAAGCAGGCACTAGCAAGCGTCTGATGATAAAACGGTACTGGGAACGAGAATACTTTTCTATGATTTCTAAACCATTGGTCCAGACTGTGAGGTTTATAAAATTCGAAAAGTCCCCCACCACATCCCCCTATACAACGTAGCTGATACGTGTAAATATAGTGTGTTGTAAAGGGGGACTAAAAACTTGGCACCCAGTAGCACAGCGATATATGTCTGCGGACTTACAACGCTAGAGAACGGGTTTCGATACCTATTGTCTAGCTTTGAGCTTAATTTCAAATAAACTAGAAATTGGATTAGGGTTTTATAAAACTATTTTTTGGCTAAAAATGTAGATAATTTAACCAACACAATGGAAGGATTACCCTTTTCCGAAATGTTTTTACTCGAAGGATTACCATTTTCCGAAATGTTTTTACTGGAAGGATTACCCTTTTCCGAAATGTTTTTACTGGAAGGATTACCCTTTTCCCGAAATGTTTTTACTGGAAGGATTACCCTTTTCC